>NW_027190138.1:0-52252 GCF_040958095.1 Procambarus clarkii
CCCCCCTCACCACCCGGCCTCACACACCCACCCTCACCATGCCTGCCTCACACACCCACCGTCACCACCCTGCCTCATACACCCACCCTCACCACCCTGCCTCACACACCCACCCTCACCATGCTCCCTCACACACCCACCCTCACCATACTGCCTCACACACTCATCCTCACCACCCTGCCTCACACACCCTCCCTCACCATGCTGCCTCACACACCCACCCTCACCACCCTGCCTCACACAACCACCCTCACCATGCTGCCTCACACACTCACCCTCACCATGCTTCCTCACACACCCACACTCACCACCCTGCCTCACACACCCACCCTCACCACCCTGCCTCACACACCCACCCTCACCATGCTGCCTTACACACCCACCCTCACCATGCTGCCTCACACACCCACCCTCATCACTCTGCCTCACACACCCTCCCTCACCACCCTGCCTCACACAACCACCCTCACCATGCTGCCTCACACACCCACCCGCACCACCCTGCCTCACACACCCACCCTCACCACCCTGCCTCACACACCCTCCCTCACCATGCTGCCTCACACACCCACCCTCACCACCCTGCCTCATACACCCACCCTCACCCCCCTGCCTCACACACCCACCCTCACCATGCTGCCTCACACACCCACCCTCACCATGCTGCCTCACACACCCACCCTCACCATGCTGCCTCACACACCCACCCTCACCACCCTGCCTCACACACCCACCCTCACCACCCTGCCTCACACACCCACCCTCACCATGCTGCCTCACACACCCACCCTCACCACCCTGCCTCACACACCCACCCTCACCATGCTGCCTCACACACCCACCCTCACCATGCTGCCTCACACACCCACCCTAACCACCCTGCCTCACACACCCTCCCTCACCACCCTGCCTCACACAACCACCCTCACCATGCTGCCTCACACACCCACCCGCACCACCCTGCCTCACACACCCACCCTCACCACCCTGCCTCACACACCCTCCCTCACCATGCTGCCTCACACACCCACCCTCACCACCCTGCCTCATACACCCACCCTCACCCCCCTGCCTCACACACCCACCCTCACCATGCTCCCTCACACACCCACCCTCACCATGCTGCCTCACACACCCACCCTCACCATGCTGCCTCACACACCCACCCTCACCATGCTGCCTCACACACCCACCCTCACCATGCTGCCTCACACACCCACCCTCACCATGCTGCCTCACACACCCACCCTCACCACCCTGCCTCACACACCCACCCTCACCATGCTTCCTCACACACCCACACTCACCACCCTGCCTCACACACCCACCCTCACCACCCTGCCTCACACACCCACCCTCACCATGCTGCCTTACACACCCACCCTCACCATGCTGCCTCACACACCCACCCTCACCACCCTGCCTCACACACCCACCCTCACCACCCTGCCTCACACACCCACCCTCACCATGCTGCCTCACACCCACCCTCACCATGCTGTCTCACACCCACCCTCACCATGCTGCCTCACACCCACCCTCACCATGCTGCCTCACACACACACCCTCACCACTCTGCCTAACACCCACCCTCACCATGCTGCCTTACACACCCACCCTCACCATGCGGCCTCACACACCCACCCTCACCAACCTGCCTCACACACCCACCCTCACCATGCTGCCTCACACACCCACCCTCAGCACCCTGCCTCACACACCCACCCTCACCACTCTGCCTCACACACCCACCCTCGCCATGCTGCCTCACACACCCACCCTCACCATGCTGCCTCAACCACCCACCCTCACCAACCTGCCTCACACACCCACCCTCACCATGCTGCCTCACACACCCACCCTAACCACCCTGCCTCACACACCCACCCTCACCATGCTGCCTCATACACCCACCCTCACCACCCTGCCTCACACACCCACCCTCACCATGCTGCCTCACACACCCACCCTCACCACGCTGCCTCACACACCCACCCTCACCACCCTGCCTCACACACCCACCCTCACCACGCTGCCTCACACACCCACCTTCACCACACTGACTCACACACCCACCCTCACCATACTGCCTCACACACCCACCTTCATCACATTGCCTCACACACCCACCCTCACCACCCTGCCTAATACACCCACCCTCACCATGCTGCCTCACACACCCTGCCTCACACACCCTCCCTCACCATGCTGCCTCACACACACACCCTCACCACCCTGCCTCACACACCCACCCTCACCACCCTGCCTCACACACCCTCCCTCACCATGCTGCCTCACACACCCACCCTCACCACCCTGCCTCACACAACCACCCTCACCATGCTGCCTCACACACCCACGCTCACCATGCTTCCTCACACACCCACACTCACCACCCTGCCTCACACACCCTCCCTCACCACCCTGCCTCACACACCCACCCTCACCACCCGGCCTCACACACCCACCCTCACCATGCTGCCTCACACACCCACCCTCACCATGCTGCCTCACACACTCACCCTCACCACCCTGCCTCACACACCCACCCTCACCATGCTTCCTCACACACCCACACTCACCACCCTACCTCACACGCCCACCCTCACCACCCTGCCTCACACACCCACCCTCACCATGCTGCCTTACACACCCACCCTCACCATGCTGCCTCACACACCCACCCTCACCACCCTGCCTCACACACCCACCCTCACCACCCTGCCTCACACACCCACCCCTCACCATGCTGCCTCACACCCACCTTCACCATGCTGTCTCACACCCACCCTCACAATGCTGCCTCACACCCACCCTCACCATGCTGCCTCACACACCCACCCTCACCACTCTGCCTAACACCCACCCTCACCATGCTGCCTTACACACCCACCCTCACCATGCGGCCTCACACACCCACCCTCACCAACCTGCCTCACACACCAACCCTCACCATGCTGCCTCACACACCCACCCTCAGCACCCTGCCTCACACACCCACCCTCACCACTCTGCCTCACACACCCACCCTCACCATGCTGCCTCACACACCCACCCTCACCATGCTGCCTCACACACCCACCCTCACCAACCTGCCTCACACACCCACCCTCACCATGCTGCCTCACACACCCACCCTCACCATGCTGCCTCACACACGCACCATCACCACCCTGCCTCACACACACACCCTCACCACCCTGCCTCACACACCCACACTCACCACCCTACCTCACACACCCACCCTCACCATCCTGCCTCACACACCCACCCTCACCAACCTGCCTCACACACCCACCCTCACCACCCTGCCTCACACACCCACCCTCACCACACTGCCTCACACATCCACCCTCACCACCCTGCCTCACACACCCACCATCACCATGCTGCCTCACACACGCACCATCACCACCCTGCCTCACACACACACCCTCACCACCCTGCCTCACACACCCACCCTCACCACCCTGCCTCACACACCCACCCTCACCATGCTGCCTCACACACCCTGCCTCACACACCCTCCCTCACCATGCTGCCTCACACACACACCCTCACCACCCTGCCTCACACACCCACCCTCACCACCCTGCCTCACACACCCTCCCTCACCATGCTGCCTCACACACCCACCCTCACCACCCTGCCTCACACAACCACCCTCACCATGCTGCCTCACACACCCACGCACACCATGCTTCCTCACACACCCACACTCACCACCCTGCCTCACACACCCACCCTCACCACCCTGCCTCACACACCCACCCTCACCACCCGGCCTCACACACCCACCCTCACCATGCTGCCTCACACACCCACCGTCACCACCCTGCCTCATACACCCACCCTCACCACCCTGCCTCACACACCCACCCTCACCATGCTCCCTCACACACCCACCCTCACCATACTGCCTCACACACCCATCCTCACCACCCTGCCTCACACACCCTCCCTCACCATGCTGCCTCACACACCCACCCTCACCACCCTGCCTCACACAACCACCCTCACCATGCTGCCTCACACACTCACCCTCACCATGCTTCCTCACACACCCACACTCACCACCCTGCCTCACACACCCACCCTGCCTCACACACCCACCCTCACCACCCTGCCTCACACACACACCCTCACCATGCTGCCTTACACACCCACCCTCACCATGCTGCCTCACACACCCACCCTCATCACTCTGCCTCACACACCCACCCTCACCACCCTGCCTCACACACCCACCCTCACCATGCTGCCTCACACACCCACCCTCATCACCCTGCCTCACACACCCACCCTCACCATGCTGCCTCACACACCCACCCTCACCATGCTGCCTCACACAACCACCCTTACCATGCTGCCTCACACACCCACCCTCACCATGCTGCCTCACACACCCACCCTAACCACCCTGCCTCACACACCCTCCCTCACCACCCTGCCTCACACAACCACCCTCACCATGCTGCCTCACACACCCACCCTCACCACCCTGCCTCACACACCCACCCTCACCACCCTGCCTCACACACCCTCCCTCACCATGCTGCCTCACACACCCACCCTCACCACCCTGCCTCATACACCCACCCGCACCCCCCTGCCTCACACACCCACCCTCACCATGCTCCCTCACACACCCACCCTCACCATGCTGCCTCACACACACACCCTCACCATGCTGCCTCACACACCCACCCTCACCATGCTGCCTCACACACCCACCCTCACCATGCTGCCTCACACACCCACCCTCACCATGCTGCCTCACACACCCACCCTCACCATGCTGCCTCACACACCCACCCTCACCACCCTGCCTCACACACCCTCCCTCACCATGCTGCCTCACACACCCACCCTCACCACCCTGCCTCACACAACCACCCTCACCATGCTGCCTCACACACTCACCCTCACCACCCTGCCTCACACACCCACCCTCACCATGCTTCCTCACACACCCACACTCACCACCCTGCCTCACACACCCACCCTCACCATGCTGCCTCACACACCCACCCTCACCATGCTGCCTCACACACCCACCCTCACCACCCTGCCTCACACACCCTCCCTCACCATGCTGCCTCACACACCCACCCTCACCACCCTGCCTCACACAACCACCCTCACCATGCTGCCTCACACACCCACGCTCACCATGCTTCCTCACACACCCACACTCACCACCCTGCCTCACACACCCACCCTCACCACCCTGCCTCACACACCCACCCTCACCACCCGGCCTCACACACCCACCCTCACCATGCTGCCTCACACACCCACCGTCACCACCCTGCCTCATACACCCACCCTCACCACTCTGCCTCACACACCCACCCTCACCATGCTCCCTCACACACCCACCCTCACCATACTGCCTCACACACCTATCCTCACCACCCTGCCTCACACACCCTCCCTCACCATGCTGCCTCACACACCCACCCTCACCACCCTGCCTCACACAACCACCCTCACCATGCTGCCTCACACACTCACCCTCACCATGCTTCCTCACACACCCACACTCACCACCCTGCCTCACACACCCACCCTCACCACCCTGCCTCACACACCCACCCTCACCATGCTGCCTTACACACCCACCCTCACCATGCTACCTCACACACCCACCCTCATCACTCTGCCTCACACACCCACCCTCACCACCCTGCCTCACACACCCACCCTCACCATGCTGCCTCACACACCCACCCTCACCACCCTGCCTCACACAACCACCCTCACCATGCTGCCTCACACACCCACCCTCACGCCGGTCGGCCGAGCGAGGGAGCCGGTCGGCCGAGCGGACAGCACGCTGGACTTGTGATCCTGTGGTCCTGGGTTCGATCCCAGGCGCCGGCGAGAAACAATGGGCACAGTTTCTTTCACCCTATGCCCCTGTTACCTAGCAGTAAAATAGGTACCTGGGTGTTAGTCAGCTGTCACGGGCTGCTTCCTGGGGGTGGAGGCCTGGTCGAGGACCGGGCCGCGGGGACACTAAAAAGCCCCGAAATCATCTCAAGATAACCTCAAGATAACCATGCTGCCTCACACACCCACCCTAACCACCATGCCTCACACACCCTCCCTCACCACCCTGCCTCACACAACCACCCTCACCATGCTGCCTCACACACCCACCCTCACCACCCTGCCTCACACACCCACCCTCACCACCCTGCCTCACACACCCTCCCTCACCATGCTGCCTCACACACCCACCCTCACCACCCTGCCTCATACACCCACCCTCACCCCCCTGCCTCACACACCCACCCTCACCATGCTCCCTCACACACCCACCCTCACCATGCTGCCTCACACACCCACCCTCACCATGCTGCCTCACACACCCACCCTCACCATGCTGCCTCACACACCCACCCTCACCATGCTGCCTCACACACCCACCCTCACCATGCTGCCTCACACACCCACCCTCACCATGCTGCCTCACACACCCACCCTCACCACCCTGCCTCACACACCCTCCCTCACCATGCTGCCTAACAAAACCACCCTCACCACCCTGCCTCACACAACCACCCTCACCATGCTGCCTCACACACTCACCCTCACCACCCTGCCTCACACACCCACCCTCACCATGCTTCCTCACACACCCACACTCACCACCCTGCCTCACACTCCCACCCTCACCACCCTGCCTCACACACCCACCCTCACCATGCTGCCTCACACACCCACCCTCACCATGCTGCCTCACACACCCACCCTCACCACCCTGCCTCACACACCCTCCCTCACCATGCTGCCTCACACACCCACCCTCACCACCCTGCCTCACACAACCACCCTCACCATGCTGCCTCACACACTCACCCTCACCACCCTGCCTCACACACCCACCCTCACCATGCTGCCTCACACCCACCCTCACCATGCTGTCTCACACCCACCCTCACCATGCTGCCTCACACCCACCCTCACCATGCTGCCTCACACACCCACCCTCACCACTCTGCCTAACACCCACCCTCACCATGCTGCCTTACACACCCACCCTCACCATGCGGCCTCACACACCCACCCTCACCAACCTGCCTCACACACCCACCCTCACCATGCTGCCTCACACACCCACCCTCACCACCCTGCCTCACACACCCACCCTCACCACTCTGCCTCACACACCCACCCTCACCATGCTGCCTCACACACCCACCCTCACCATGCTGCCTCAACCACCCACCCTCACCAACCTGCCTCACACACCCACCCTCACCATGCTGCCTCACACACCCACCCTAACCACCCTGCCTCACACACCCACCCTCACCATGCTGCCTCATACACCCACCCTCACCACCCTGCCTCACACACCCACCCTCACCATGCTGCCTCACACACCCACCCTCACCACGCTGCCTCATACACTCACCCTCACCACCCTGCCTCACACACCCACCCTCACCACGCTGCCTCACACACCCACCTTCACCACACTGCCTCACACACCCACCTTCACCATGCTGCCTCACACACCCACCTTCACCACATTGCCTCACACACCCACCCTCACCACCCTGCCTAACACACCCACCCTCACCATGCTGCCTCACACACCCACCTTCACCACACTGCCTCACACACCCACCCTCACCATGCTGCCTCACACAGCCAGCCTCACCATGCTGCCTCACACACTAACCCTCACCACCCTGCCTCACACACCCTCTCTCACCATGCATCCTCACACACCGGCCCTCACCACCCTGCCTCACACACCCACCCTCACCATGCTGCCTCACACACGCACCATCACCACCCTGCCTCACACACGCACCCTCACCACCCTGCCTCACACACGCACCCTCACCACCCTGCCTCACACACCCACCCTCACCACCCTGCCTCACACACCCACCCTCACCATCCTGCCTCACACACCCACCCTCACCACCCTGCCTCACACACCCACCCTCACCACCCTGCCTCACACACCCACCCTCACCACACTGCCTCACACATCCACCCTCACCACCCTGCCTCACACACCCACCCTCACCACCCTGCCTCACACACACACCCTCACCACCCTGCCTCACACACCCACCCTCACCACCCTGCCTCACACATCCACCCTCACCATGCTGCCTCACACACCCTGCCTCACACACCCTCCCTCGCCATGCTGCCTCACACACACACCCTCACCACCCTGCCTCACACACCCACCCTCACCACCCTGCCTCACACACCCTCCCTCACCATGCTGCCTCACACACCCACCCTCACCACCCTGCCTCACACAACCACCCTCACCATGCTGCCTCACACACCCACGCTCACCATGCTTCCTCACACACCCACACTCACCACCCTGCCTCACACACCCACCCTCACCACCCTGCCTCACACACCCACCCTCACCACCCGGCCTCACACACCCACCCTCACCATGCTGCCTCACACACCCACCCTCACCACCCTGCCTCATAAACCCACCCTCACCACCCTGCCTCACACACCCACCCTCACCATGCTCCCTCACACACACACCCGCACCATGCTGCCTCACACACCCATCCTCACCACCCTGCCTCACACACCCTCCCTCACCATGCTGCCTCACACACCCACCCTCACCACCCTGCCTCACACAACCACCCTCACCATGCTGCCTCACACACTCACCCTCACCATGCTTCCTCACACACCCACACTCACCACCCTGCCTCACACACCCACCCTCACCACCCTGCTTCACACACCCACCCTCACCATGCTGCCTTACACACCCACCCTCACCATGCTGCCTCACACACCCACCCTCACCACCCTGCCTCACACACCCACCCTCACCACCCTGCCTCACACACCCACCCTCACCATGCTGCCTCACACACCCACCCTCACCACCCTGCCTCACACACCCACCCTCACCATGTTGCCTCACACACCCACCCTCACCACTCTGCCTCACACACCCACCCTCACCACTGTTACGGACCCGAATCCAGCGTCCAAGCCTGGAGCAGTGACGACCACGCCATCTGTGGGTCAGCTCCCGAAACCCCCTCCAAATGGACGACGACACCTGGTGAGGACGAGGTGTACTGGCCACAAGGGCTAGTTTCCATTCCTGATTAGCTCACAACTCAGCCGCTGCTGACCTCTGGTGAGGTGGAGCTTAGACAGCAACACCATCTATGGAATGGATACGTCGGGCGTTTGTGTCTAAGCCTGTAAGTGAGGTGCTTTTGTGTGTCCCTGTTACTGATGACGTGTCTGATTACAGAGTCGACCTGGGACTGCTGTAATGGAAGTTGGATCAGTCTACCAAAGGCTGCCGTCTCGTCACCAAGTGTTTGCTGCAGCAGCTGTGAGTCGCCCCCCGGATGAACACTGTGGTGTTACCCTGCCTGTGAAGCGGCAGTTGAAGGATTGTCATACCCGGGACTGACTGGTGGAGATGCGTAACCACTGAGGTGTTGTGGAAAGGAGAGTGATCTGTGGTATCACATGAGGCAACTGACTAGGGCGCGACCCAAGTATCGCTCGTGGAGTGGCCTAACCAGCGTCGCTGATTTGGAACCTGCCAGCTATCTGCTGGACTTGTGGTTGACGGCCTCCACGACGGTGCCCCCAGTAGAACTGGGTTTTGACTGGCCTGTGGCCGAGGTAGACTCAAGATTCTCGAAGGATTCGTCGTGAGGCCACGAGAGCACCAAGAGCTTGGCACCGTGAACGTCCAGGGTCTTCAGAGGAAGACTACATCGTGTATTATAGTGTTTATACCCCCCCCCCCCCGTGTAATCGTTTATATCTTATTTATTAGTGACGGTGATAATTATATTACATTAAGTTTTTTACTTTATTTCCCTTCCCCTTTAATTTACTTGCGTTATGGATCACATCCCTTGAAAGCCACTACTGGCTTGGGGCCGGATACCCTTCCTCTAACAACATCAGAGTAAGAACCCGGTTGCGACCCGAGAGGGCCGTAACAACCACCCTGCCTGACACACCCACCCTCACCACCCTGCCTCACACACCCACCCTCACCATGCTGCCTCACACACCCACCCTCACCTCTCTGCCTCACACACCCACCCTCACCACCCTGCCTCAAACACCCACCCTCACCACCCTGCCTCACACACCCTCCCTCACCACCCTACCTCACACACCCTCCCTCACCACCCTGCCTCACACACCCACTCTCACCACCCTGCCTCACTCACCCACCCTCACCACACTGCCTCACACCCACCCTCACCACCCTGCCTCACACACCCAACCTCACCACCCTGCCTCACACACCCTACCTCACTACCCTGCCTCACACACCCACCCTTACCACTCTGCCTCACACACCCACCCTCACCACCCTGACTCACACACCCACCCTCACCACCCTGACTCACACACCCACCCTCACCACCCTGCCTCACACACTCACCCTCACCACCCTGCCTCACACACCCACCCTCAACATGCTGCCTTACACACCCACCCTCACCATGCTGCCTTACACACCCACCCTCACCATGCTGCCTCACACACCCACCCTCACCACCCTGCCTCACACACCCACCCTCACCACCCTGCCTCACACACCCACTCTCACCATGCTGCCTCACACCCACCCTCACCATGCTGCCTCACACCCACCCTCACCATGCTGCCTCACACCCACCCTCACCATGCTGTTTCACACACACACCCTCACCACTCTGCCTAACACCCACCCTCACCATGCTGCCTTACACACCCACCCTCACCATGCTGCCTAACACACCCACCCTCACCAACCTGCCTCACACACCCACCCTGCCTCACACACCCACCCTCACCACTCTGCCTCACACACCCACCCTCACCATGCTGCCTCACACACCCACCCTCACCATGCTGCTTCACCCACCCACCCTCACCAACCTGCCTCACACACCCACCCTCACCATGCTGCCTCACACACCCACCCTCACCATGCTGCCTCACACACCCACCCTCACCACCCTGCCTCACACAACCACCCTCACCATGCTGCCTCACACACCCACCCTCACCATGCTGCCTCACACACCCACCCTAACCACCATGCCTCACACACCCTCCCTCACCACCCTGCCTCACACAACCACCCTCACCATGCTGCCTCACACACCCACCCTCACCACCCTGCCTAACACACCCACCCTTACCATGCTGCCTCACACACCCACCTTCACCACACTGCCTCACACACCCACCCTCACCATGCTGCCTCACACACCCAGCCTCACCATGCTGCCTCACACACCCACCCTCACCACCCTGCCTCACACTCCTATCCTCACCATGCTGCCTCACACACCCAGCCTCACCATGCTGCCTCACACACCCACCCTCACCACCCTGCTTCACACACCCACCTTCACCACGCTGCCTCACACACCCACCTTCACCACGCGGCCTCACACACCCACCCTCACCATGCTGCCTCACACACCCACCCTCACCACCCTGCCTCACACACCCTCCCTCACCACCCTGCCTCACACACCCACCCTCACCACCATGCCTCACACACACCCACCCTCACCACCCTCACCACCTTGCCTCACACACCCACCCTCACCACCATGCCTCACACACCCACCCTCACCACCATGCCTCACACACCCACCCTCACCACCCTGCCTCACACACCCACCCTCACCACCCTGCCTCACACACCCACCCTCACCACCCTGCCTCACACACCCACCCTCACCATGCTGCCTCACACACCCACCCTCACCACCCTGCCTCACACACCCAACCTCACCACCCTGACTCACACACCCTCCCTCACCACCCTGCCTCACACTCCCACCCTCACCACACTGCCTCACACACCCACCCTCACCATCCTGCCTCACACACCCACCTTCACCATGCTGCCTCACACACCCACCCTCACCACCATGCCTCACACACCCACCCTCACCATGCTGCCTCACACACCCACCCTCACCACTCTGCCTCACACACCCACCCTCACCACCCTGCCTCACACACCCACCCTCACCACCCTGCCTCACACACCCACCTTCACCATGCTGCCTCACACACCCAACCCTCACCACTCTGCCTCACACACCCACCCTCACCACCCTGCCTCACACACCCACCCTCACCACCCTGCCTCACACACCCTCCCTCACCACCCTACCTCACACACCCTCCCTCACCACCCTGCCTCACACACCCACTCTCACCACCCTGCCTCACACACCCTCCCTCACCACCCTGCCTCACTCACCCACCCTCACCACACTGCCTCACACCCACCCTCACCACCCGGCCTCACACACCCAACCTCACCACCCTGCCTCACACACCCACCCTCACCATGCTGCCTAACACACCAACCCTCACCACCCTGCCTCACACACCCAACCTCACCACCCTGCCTCACACACCTAAACTCACCACTCTGCCTCACACACCCACCCTCACCACCATGCCTCACACACCCACCCTCACCACCCTGCCTCATACACCCACCCTCGCCATCCGGCCTCACACACACCCTCACCATGCTCCCTCACACACCCACCCTCACCATGCTGCCTCACACACCCACCCTCACCACCCTGCCTCACATACTCACCCTCACCACCCTGCCTCACACACCCACCCTCAACATGCTGCCTTACACACCCACCCTCACCATGCTGCCTCACACACCCACCCTCACCACCCTGCCTCACACACCCACCCTCACCACCCTGCCTCACACACATACCCTCACCACCCTGCCTCACACACCCACCCTCACAATGCTGCCTCACACCCACCCTCACCATGCTGCCTCACACCCACCCTCACCATGCTGCCTCACACCCACCCCACCATGCTACCTCACACACACACCCTCACCACTCTGCCTAACACCCACCCTCACCATGCTGCCTTACACACTCACCCTCACCAACCTGCCTCACACACCCACCCTCACCATGCTGCCTCACACACCCACCCTCACCACCCTGCCTCACACACCCAGCCTCACCATGCTACCTCACACACACACCCTCACCACTCTGCCTAACACCCACCCTCACCACCCTGCCTCACACACCCACCCTCACCACTCTGCCTCACACACCCACCCTCACCATGCTGTCTCACACACCCACCCTCACCATGCTGCCTCACCCACCCACCCTCACCAACCTGCCTCACACACCCAACGTCACCATGCTGCCTCACACACCCACCCTCACCACGCTGCCTCACACACCCACCCTCACCACCCTGCCTCACACACCCACCCTCACCACACTGCCTCACACCCACCCTCACCACCCTGCCTCACACACCCAACCTCACCACCCTGCCTCACACACCCTGCCTCACCACCCTGCCTCATACACCCACCCTTACCACTCTGCCTCACACACCCACCCTCACCACCCTTCCTCACACACCCACCCTCACCACCCTGCCTCACACACCCTCCCTTACCACCCTGCCTCACACACCCACCCTCACCATGCTGCCTCACACACCCACCCTCACCACCCGGCCTCACACACTCACCCTCACCACCCTTCCTCACACACCCACCCTCAACATGCTGCCTTACACACCCACCCTCACCATGCTGCCTCACACACCCACCCTCACCACCCTGCCTCACACACCCACCCTCACCACCCTGCCTCACACACCCACCCTCACCATGCTGCCTCACACCCACCTTCACCATGCTGCCTCACACCCACCCTCACCATGCTGCCTCACACACACACCCTCACCACTCTGCCTAACACCCACCCTCACCATGCTGCCTTACACACCCACCCTCACCATGCTGCCTCACACACCCACCCACACCACCCTGCCTCACAAACCCACTCTCACCACTCAGCCTCACACACCCACCCTCACAATGCTGTCTCACACACTCACCCTCACCATGCTGCCTCACCCACCCACCCTCACCAACCTGCCTCACACACCCACATTCACCATGCTGCCTCACACACCCACCCTAACCACCCTGCCTCACACACCCACCCTCACCATGCTGCCTCAGACACCCACCCTCACCACGCTGCCTCACACACCCACCCTCACCACCCTGCCTCACACACCCACCCTCACCATGCTGCCTCACACACCCACCTTCACCACACTGCCTCACACACCCACCCTCACCATGCTGCCTCACACACCCACCCTCACCATGCTGCCTCACACACCCACCTTCACCACATTGCCTCTCACACCCACCCTCACCACCCTGCCTAACACACCCACCCTTACCATGCTGCCTCACACACCCACCTTCACCACACTGCCTCACACACCCACCCTCACCATGCTGCCTCACACACCCAGCCTCACCATGCTGCCTCACACACCCACCCTCACCACCCTGCCTCACACTCCTATCCTCACCATGCTGCCTCACACACCCAGCCTCACCATGCTGCCTCACACACCCACCCTCACCACCCTGCTTCACACACCCACCTTCACCACGCTGCCTCACACACCCACCTTCACCACGCGGCCTCACACACCCACCCTCACCATGCTGCCTCACACACCCACCCTCACCACCCTGCCTCACACACCCTCCCTCACCACCCTGCCTCACACACCCACCCTCACCACCATGCCTCACACACACCCACCCTCACCACCCTCACCACCTTGCCTCACACACCCACCCTCACCACCATGCCTCACACACCCACCCTCACCACCATGCCTCACACACCCACCCTCACCACCCTGCCTCACACACCCACCCTCACCACCCTGCCTCACACACCCACCCTCACCACCCTGCCTCACACACCCACCCTCACCATGCTGCCTCACACACCCACCCTCACCACCCTGCCTCACACACCCAACCTCACCACCCTGACTCACACACCCTCCCTCACCACCCTGCCTCACACTCCCACCCTCACCACACTGCCTCACACACCCACCCTCACCATCCTGCCTCACACACCCACCTTCACCATGCTGCCTCACACACCCACCCTCACCACCATGCCTCACACACCCACCCTCACCATGCTGCCTCACACACCCACCCTCACCACTCTGCCTCACACACCCACCCTCACCACCCTGCCTCACACACCCACCCTCACCACCCTGCCTCACACACCCACCTTCACCATGCTGCCTCACACACCCAACCCTCACCACTCTGCCTCACACACCCACCCTCACCACCCTGCCTCACACACCCACCCTCACCACCCTGCCTCACACACCCTCCCTCACCACCCTACCTCACACACCCTCCCTCACCACCCTGCCTCACACACCCACTCTCACCACCCTGCCTCACACACCCTCCCTCACCACCCTGCCTCACTCACCCACCCTCACCACACTGCCTCACACCCACCCTCACCACCCGGCCTCACACACCCAACCTCACCACCCTGCCTCACACACCCACCCTCACCATGCTGCCTAACACACCAACCCTCACCACCCTGCCTCACACACCCAACCTCACCACCCTGCCTCACACACCTAAACTCACCACTCTGCCTCACACACCCACCCTCACCACCATGCCTCACACACCCACCCTCACCACCCTGCCTCATACACCCACCCTCGCCATCCGGCCTCACACACACCCTCACCATGCTCCCTCACACACCCACCCTCACCATGCTGCCTCACACACCCACCCTCACCACCCTGCCTCACACACCCACCCTCACCACCCTGCCTCACACACCCACCCTCAACATGCTGCCTTACACACCCACCCTCACCATGCTGCCTCACACACCCACCCTCACCACCCTGCCTCACACACCCACCCTCACCACCCTGCCTCACACACACACCCTCACCACCCTGCCTCACACACCCACCCTCACAATGCTGCCTCACACCCACCCTCACCATGCTGCCTCACACCCACCCTCACCATGCTGCCTCACACCCACCCCACCATGCTACCTCACACACACACCCTCACCACTCTGCCTAACACCCACCCTCACCATGCTGCCTTACACACCCACCCTCACCATGGTGCCTCACACACTCACCCTCACCAACCTGCCTCACACACCCACCCTCACCATGCTGCCTCACACACCCACCCTCACCACCCTGCCTCACACACCCAGCCTCACCATGCTACCTCACACACACACCCTCACCACTCTGCCTAACACCCACCCTCACCACCCTGCCTCACACACCCACCCTCACCACTCTGCCTCACACACCCACCCTCACCATGCTGTCTCACACACCCACCCTCACCATGCTGCCTCACCCACCCACCCTCACCAACCTGCCTCACACACCCAACCTCACCATGCTGCCTCACACACCCACCCTCACCACGCTGCCTCACACACCCACCCTCACCACCCTGCCTCACACACCCACCCTCACCACACTGCCTCACACCCACCCTCACCACCCTGCCTCACACACCCAACCTCACCACCCTGCCTCACACACCCTGCCTCACCACCCTGCCTCATACACCCACCCTTACCACTCTGCCTCACACACCCACCCTCACCACCCTTCCTCACACACCCACCCTCACCACCCTGCCTCACACACCCTCCCTTACCACCCTGCCTCACACACCCACCCTCACCATGCTGCCTCACACACCCACCCTCACCACCCGGCCTCACACACTCACCCTCACCACCCTTCCTCACACACCCACCCTCAACATGCTGCCTTACACACCCACCCTCACCATGCTGCCTCACACACCCACCCTCACCACCCTGCCTCACACACCCACCCTCACCACCCTGCCTCACACACCCACCCTCACCATGCTGCCTCACACCCACCTTCACCATGCTGCCTCACACCCACCCTCACCATGCTGCCTCACACACACACCCTCACCACTCTGCCTAACACCCACCCTCACCATGCTGCCTTACACACCCACCCTCACCATGCTGCCTCACACACCCACCCACACCACCCTGCCTCACAAACCCACTCTCACCACTCAGCCTCACACACCCACCCTCACAATGCTGTCTCACACACTCACCCTCACCATGCTGCCTCACCCACCCACCCTCACCAACCTGCCTCACACACCCACATTCACCATGCTGCCTCACACACCCACCCTAACCACCCTGCCTCACACACCCACCCTCACCATGCTGCCTCAGACACCCACCCTCACCACGCTGCCTCACACACCCACCCTCACCACCCTGCCTCACACACCCACCCTCACCATGCTGCCTCACACACCCACCTTCACCACACTGCCTCACACACCCACCCTCACCATGCTGCCTCACACACCCACCCTCACCATGCTGCCTCACACACCCACCTTCACCACATTGCCTCTCACACCCACCCTCACCACCCTGCCTAACACACCCACCCTTACCATGCTGCCTCACACACCCACCTTCACCACACTGCCTCACACACCCACCCTCACCATGCTGCCTCACACACCCAGCCTCACCATGCTGCCTCACACACCCACCCTCACCACCCTGCCTCACACTCCCATCCTCACCATGCTGCCTCACACACCCAGCCTCACCATGCTGCCTCACACACCCACCCTCACCACCCTGCCTCACACACCCACCTTCACCATGCTGCCTCACTCAACCACCCTCACCACCCTGCCTCACACGCCCACCCTCACCACGCTGCCTCACACACCCACCTTCACCACACGGCCTCACACACCCACCCTCACCATGCTGCCTCACACACCCACCCTCACCATGCTGCCTCACACACCCACCCTCACCACCCTGCCTCACACACCCACCCTCACCACCCTGCCTCACACACCCACCCTCACCACCATGCCTCACACACCCACCCTCACCACCCTCACCACCTTGCCTCACACACCCACCCTCACCACCATGCCTCACACACCCACCCTCACCACCCTCACCACCTTGCCTCACACACCCACCCTCACCACCCTGCCTCACACACCAACCATCACCACCCTGCCTCACACACCCACCCTCACCATGCTGCCTCACACACCCACCCTCACCACCCTGCCTCACACACCCACCCTCACCACCCTGCCTCACACACCCTCCCTCACCACCCTGCTTACACACCCACCCTCACCACACTGCCTCACACACCCACCCTCACCATCCTGCCTAACACACCCACCCTCACCATGCTGCCTCACACACCCACCCTCACCACCCTGCCTCACACACCCACCCTCACCATGCTGCCTCACACACCCACCCTCACCACTCTGCCTCACACACCCACCCTCACCACTCTGCCTCACACACCCACCCTCACCACCCTGCCTCACACACCCACCCTCACCACCCTGCCTCACACACCCACCCTCACCACTCTGCCTCACACACCCACCCTCACCACCCGGCTTACACACCCACCCTCACCATGCTGCCTCACACACCCACCCTCACCACTCTGCCTCACACACCCACCCTCACCACCCTGCCTCACACACCCACCCTCACCACCCTGCCTCACACACCCACCTTCACCATGCTGCCTCACACACCCAACCCTCACAACTCTGCCTCACTGTTACGGCCCTCTCGGGACGCAACGGGGTCCTTACTCTGATGTTGTTAGAGGAAGATATATGTATCCGTTCCCGAGCTAGTAGTGGCTATCAAGGGATGAGATCCGTGACGCAAGTAACTTAAAGGGAGTAGGGAAAGAAAGCTAAGAACTTAATATTATAATTAGTACCATCACCATTTAAATATATAAAATAAAAGAGTACACAAGGGGGAGGGGTATTAACACTTTACAAAGGGGATCATGCACAATCTAGTCTTCTGCTGAAGACTCTTGATCAAGAAGCTAGGTGCTGAGTCCGCGGTGCTTTCTTCGTGGCCTCAAGACGTGTCCTCTGAGAATGCCGAGCCTACCCTGGCCACAGGTCAGCCAAAACACAGGTCCACTGGGGGCACCGTCGTGGAGGCCGTCAACCACACGTCCAGCAGGTCTGCTGGCAGGTACTGAGCCACCAAGGCTGGTACGGCCACTCCACGAACGATAAAAGGGGTACGCCCTTGACAGGAGTCTCGTGTGATATCACAAATCACCCTCCTGTCCTCAATACCCCAGTGGATTATCGTCTCCAACAGTCGGTCCCGGGTAAATCCTTTCACTGCCACTCCACTGGCAGGCTAACACACCACAGTGTTCTTCCGGGGGGACGACGTCACAACAGCTGCAGCAAACTTCACAGTATGGAGACTGGCTGCCTCGGGTAGACTGACTCCACCTTCAACACAGTGGTCCCAGGTCGGCTCTGTAAGCAGACACGTCATCAATAACAGGGACACTAAAACACCACACTTACAGGCTCAGGCACAAACACCTGACGTATCCAGCCCATAGATGGCGCTGTCGTCGGAGCACCACCTCACCAGAGGTCAGGAGCGGCGGAGTTGAGCGCTGAACCAGACTGGAAACTGGTCCTCGAGGCCAGTACACGCTGTCCTCAGTAGGTGTCGTCGTCCGTTTGGCGGGGGTTTCGGGAGCTGACCCACAGATGGCGTGGTTGTCACTGCTCCAGGCTCGGACGCTGGATCCGGGTACGTAACACTCACACACCCACCCTCACCACCCTGCCTCACACACCCACCCTCACCACCCTGCCTCACACACCCTCCCTCACCACCCTACCTCACACACCCTCCCTCACCACCCTGCCTCACACACCCACTCTCACCACCCTGCCTCACACACCCTCCCTCACCACCCTGCCTCACTCACCCACCCTCACCACACTGCCTCACACCCACCCTCACCACCCTGCCTCACACACCCAACCTCACCACCCTGCCTCACACACCCACCCTCACCATGCTGCCTAACACACCAACCCTCACCACCCTGCCTCACACACCCAACCTCACCACCCTGCCTCACACACCTAAACTCACCACTCTGCCTCACACACCCACCCTCACCACCCTGCCTCATACACCCACCCTCACCATCCGGCCTCACACACACCCTCACCATGCTCCCTCACACACCCACCCTCACCATGCTGCCTCACACACCCACCCTCACCACCCTGCCTCACATACTCACCCTCACCACCCTGCCTCACACACCCACCCTCAACATGCTGCCTTACACACCCACCCTCACCATGCTGCCTCACACACCCACCCTCACCACCCTGCCTCACACACCCACCCTCACCAACCTGCCTCACACACCCAACGTCACCATGCTGTCTCACACACCCACCCTCACCATGCTGCCTCACACACCCACCCTCAACATGCTGCCTCACACACTCACCCTCACCAACCTGCCTCACACACCCACCCTCACCACCCTGCCTCACACACCCACCCTCACCACTCTGCCTCACACACCCACCCTCGCCATGCTGTCTCACACACCCACCCTCACCATGCTGCCTCACCCACCCACCCTCACCAACCTGCCTCACACACCCAACGTCACCATGCTGCCTCACACACCCACCCTCACCACGCTGCCTCACACACCCACCCTCACCACCCTGCCTCACACACCCACCCTCACCACACTGCCTCACACCCACCCTCACCACCCTGCCTCACACACCCAACCTCACCACCCTGCCTCACACACCCTGCCTCACCACCCTGCCTCATACACCCACCCTTACCACTCTGCCTCACACACCCACCCTCACCACCCTTCCTCACACACCCACCCTCACCACCCTGCCTCACACACCCTCCCTTACCACCCTGCCTCACACACCCACCCTCACCATGCTGCCTCACACACCCACCCTCACCACCCGGCCTCACACACTCACCCTCACCACCCTGCCTCACACACCCACCCTCAACATGCTGCCTTACACACCCACCCTCACCATGCTGCCTCACACACCCACCCTCACCACCCTGCCTCACACACCCACCCTCACCACCCTGCCTCACACACCCACCCTCACCATGCTGCCTCACACCCACCTTCACCATGCTGCCTCACACCCACCCTCACCATGCTGCCTCACACACACACCCTCACCACTCTGCCTAACACCCACCCTCACCATGCTGCCTTACACACCCACCCTCACCATGCTGCCTCACACACCCACCCACACCACCCTGCCTCACAAACCCACTCTCACCACTCAGCCTCACACACCCACCCTCACAATGCTGTCTCACACACCCACCCTCACCATGCTGCCTCACCCACCCACCCTCACCAACCTGCCTCACACACCCACCTTCACCATGCTGCCTCACACACCCACCCTAACCACCCTGCCTCACACACCCACCCTCACCATGCTGCCTCACACACCCACCCTCACCACGCTGCCTCACACACCCACCCTCACCACCCTGCCTCACACACCCACCCTCACCATGCTGCCTCACACACCCACCTTCACCACACTGCCTCACACACCCACCCTCACCATGCTGCCTCACACACCCACCCTCACCATGCTGCCTCACACACCCACCTTCACCACATTGCCTCACACACCCACCCTCACCACCCTGCCTAACACACCCACCCTTACCATGCTGCCTCACACACCCACCTTCACCACACTGCCTCACACACCCACCCTCACCATGCTGCCTCACACACCCAGCCTCACCATGCTGCCTCACACACCCACCCTCACCACCCTGCCTCACACTCCCATCCTCACCATGCTGCCTCACACACCCAGCCTCACCATGCTGCCTCACACACCCACCCTCACCACCCTGCCTCACACACCCACCTTCACCATGCTGCCTCACTCAACCACCCTCACCACCCTGCCTCACACGCCCACCCTCACCAGCCTGCCTCACACACCCACCTTCACCACACGGCCTCACACACCCACCCTCACCATGCTGCCTCACACACCCACCCTCACCATGCTGCCTCACACACCCACCCTCACCACCCTGCCTCACACACCCACCCTCACCACCCTGCCTCACACACCCACCCTCACCACCATGCCTCACACACCCACCCTCACTACCCTCACCACCTTGCCTCACACACCCACCCTCACCACCATGCCTCACACACCCACCCTCACCACCCTCACCACCTTGCCTCACACACCCACCCTCACCACCCTGCCTCACACACCAACCATCACCACCCTGCCTCACACACCCACCCTCACCATGCTGCCTCACACACCCACCCTCACCACCCTGCCTCACACACCCACCCTCACCACCCTGCCTCACACACCCTCCCTCACCACCCTGCTTACACAACCACCCTCACCACACTGCCTCACACACCCACCCTCACCATCCTGCCTAACACACCCACCCTCACCATGCTGCCTCACACACCCACCCTCACCACCCTGCCTCACACACCCACCCTCACCATGCTGCCTCACACACCCACCCTCACCACTCTGCCTCACACACCCACCCTCACCACTCTGCCTCACACACCCACCCTCACCACCCTGCCTCACACACCCACCCTCACCACCCTGCCTCACACACCCACCCTCACCATGCTGCCTCACACACCCACCCTCACCACTCTGCCTCACACACCCACCCTCACCACCCTGCTTACACACCCACCCTCACCACACTGCCTCACACACCCACCCTCACCATCCTGCCTAACACACCCACCCTCACCATGCTGCCTCACACACCCACCCTCACCACCCTGCCTCACACACCCACCCTCACCATGCTGCCTCACACACCCACCCTCACCACTCTGCCTCACACACCCACCCTCACCACCCTGCCTGACACACCCACCCTCACCACCCTGCCTAACACACCCACCCTCACCATGCTGCCTCACACACCCACCCTCACCACTCTGCCTCACACACCCACCCTCACCACCCTGCCTCACACACCCACCCTCACCACCCTGCCTCACACACCCTCCCTCACCACCCTACCTCACACACCCTCCCTCACCACCCTTCCTCACACACCCACTCTCACCACCCTGCCTCACACACCCTCCCTCACCACCCTGCCTCACTCACCCACCCTCACCACACTGCCTCACACCCACCCTCACCACCCTGCCTCACACACCCAACCTCACCACCCTGCTTCACACAAAACCTTCCTCACCACCCTGCCTCACACACCCACCCTTACCACTCTGCCTCACACACCCACCCTCACCACGCTGCCTCACACACCCACCCTCACCACCCTGCCTCACACACCCTCCCTTACCACCCTGCCTCACACACCCGCCCTGACCACCCTGCCTCACACACCCACACTCACCACTCTGCCTCACACACCCACCCTTACCACTATGCCTCACACACCCACCCTCACCACCCTGCCTCATACACCCACCCTCACCATCCGGCCTCACACACCCACCCTCACCATGCTCCCTCACACACCCACCCTCACCACGCTGCCTCACACACCCACCCTCACCACCCTGCCTCACATACTCACCCTGACCACCCTGCCTCACACACCCACCCTCAACATGCTGCCTTACACACCCACCCTCACCATGCTGCCTCACACACCCACCCTCACCACCCTGCCTCACACACCCACCCTCACCACCCTGCCTCAAAAACTAACCCTCACAATGCTGCCTCACACCCACCCTCACCATGCTGCCTCACACCCACCCTCTCCATGCTGCCTCACACCCACCCTCACCATGCTGCCTCACACCCACCCTCTCCATGCTGCCTCACACCCACCCCACCATGCTGCCTCACACACACACCCTCACCACTCTTCCTAACACCCACCCTAACCATGCTGCCTTACACACCCACCCTCACCATGGTGCCTCACACACCCACCCTCACCAACCTGCCTCACACACTCACCCTCACCATGCTGCCTCACACACCCACCCTCACCACCCTGCCTCACACACCCACCCTCACCATGCTGCCTCACACACCCACCTTCACCACACTGCTTCACACACCCACCCTCACCATGCTGCCTCACACACCCACCTTCACCACATTGCCTCACACACCCACCCTCACCACCCTGCCTAACACACCCACCCTTATCATGCTGCCTCACACACCCACCTTCACCACACTGCCTCACTCACCCACCCTCACCATGCTGCCTCACACACCCAGCCTTACCATTCTGCCTCACACACCCGCCCTCACCACCCTGCCTCACACTCCCATCCTCACCATGCTGCCTCACACACCCAGCCTCACCATGCTGCCTCACACACCCACCCTCACCACCCTGCCTCACACACCCACCCTCACCATGCTGCTTCACACACCCACCCTCACCACCCTGCCTCACACGCCCACCCTCACCACGCTGCCTCACACACCCACCTTCAACACACGGCCTCACACACCCACCCTCACCATGCTGCCTCACACACCCACCCCTGCCATGCTGCCTCACACACCCACCCTCACCACCCTGCCTCACACACCCACCCTCACCACCCTGCCTCACACACCCACCCTCGCCACCATGCCTCACACACCCACCCTCACCACCCTCACCACCTTGCCTCAAACACCCACCCTCACCACCCTGCCTCACACACCCACCCTCACCATGCTGCCTCACACACCCACCCTCACCACCCTGCCTCACACACCCTCCCTCACCACCCTGCCTCACACACCCACCCTCACCACCCTGCCTCACACACCCACCCTCACCACACTGCCTCACACACCCACCCTCACACCCCTGCTTCACACACCCACCCTCACCACCATGCCTCACACACCCACCCTCACCACCCTCAACACCTTGCCTCACACACCCACCCTCACCAACCTGCCTCACACACGCACCCTCACCACCCTGCCACACACACCCACCCTCACCATGCTGCCTCACACACCCACCCTCACCAGCCTGCCTCACACACCCACCCTCACCACCCAGCCTCACACACCCTCCCTCACCACCCTACCTCACACACCCACCCTCACCACCCTGCCTCACACACCCACCCTCACCACTCTGCCTCACACACCCAACCTCACCATGCTGCCTCACACACCCACCCTAACCACCCTGCCTCACACACACACACCCTCACCATGCTGCCTCACACACCCACCCTCACCACGCTGCCTCACACACCCACCCTCACCACCCTGCCTCACACACCCACCCTCACCATGCTGCCTCACACACCCACCTTCACCACACTGCTTCACACACCCACCCTCACCATGCTGCCTCACACACCCACCTTCACCACATTGCCTCACACACCCACCCTCACCACCCTGCCTAACACACCCACCCTTATCATGCTGCCTCACACACCCACCTTCACCACACTGCCTCACTCACCCACCCTCACCATGCTGCCTCACACACCCAGCCTCACCATTCTGCCTCACACACCCGCCCTCACCACCCTGCCTCACACTCCCATCCTCACCATGCTGCCTCACACACCCAGCCTCACCATGCTGCCTCACACACCCACCCTCACCACCCTGCCTCACACACCCACCCTCACCATGCTGCTTCACACACCCACCCTCACCACCCTGCCTCACACGCCCACCCTCACCACGCTGCCTCACACACCCACCTTCAACACACGGCCTCACACACCCACCCTCACCATGCTGCCTCACACACCCACCCCCGCCATGCTGCCTCACACACCCACCCTCACCACCCTGCCTCACACACCCACCCTCACCACCCTGCCTCACACACCCACCCTCGCCACCATGCCTCACACACCCACCCTCACCACCCTCACCACCTTGCCTCAAACACCCACCCTCACCACCCTGCCTCACACACCCACCCTCACCATGCTGCCTCACACACCCACCCTCACCACCCTGCCTCACACACCCCCCCTCACCACCCTGCCTCACACACCCTCCCTCACCACCCTGCCTCACACACCCACCCTCACCACACTGCCTCACACACCCACCCTCACCCCCCTGCCTCACACACCCACCCTCACCACCATGCCTCACACACCCACCCTCACCACCCTCAACACCTTGCCTCACACACCCACCCTCACCAACCTGCCTCACACACGCACCCTCACCACCCTGCCACACACACCCACCCTCACCATGCTGCCTCACACACCCACCCTCACCAGCCTGCCTCACACACCCACCCTCACCACCCAGCCTCACACACCCTCCCTCACCACCCTACCTCACACACCCACCCTCACCACACTGCCTCACACACCCATCCTCACCATCCTGCCTCACACACCCACCCTCACCACCCTACCTCACACACCCACCCTCACCATGCTGCCTCACACACCCACCCTCACCACTCTGCCTCACACACCCAGCCTCACCACCCTGCCTCACACACCCTCCCTCACCAATCTACCTCACCCACCCTCCCTCACCACCCTGCCTCACACACCCACTCTCACCACCCTGCCTCACACACCCTCCCTCACCACCCTTCCTCACTCACCCACCCTCACCACACTGCTTCACACACCCAACCTTACCACTCTGCCTCACACACCCACCCTCACCACCCTGCCTCACACACCCACCCTCACCACCCTGCCTCACACACTCTGCCTTACCACCCTGCCTCACACACCCGCCCTGACCACCCTGCTTCACACACCCACACTCACCACTCTGCCTCACACACCCACCCTCACCACCATGCCTCACACACCCACCCTCACCACCCTGCCTCACACACTCTGCCTTACCACCCTGCCTCACACACCCGCCCTGACCACCCTGCCTCACACACCCACACTCACCACTCTGCCTCACACACCCACCCTCACCACCATGCCTCACACACCCACCCTCACCACCCTGCCTCATACACCCACCCTCACCATCCGGCCTCACACACCCACCCTCACCATGCTCCCTCACACACCCACCCTCACCATGCTGCCTCACACACCCACCCTCACCACCCTGCCTCACACACTCACCCTCATCACCCTGCCTCACACACTCACCCTCATCAACCTGCCTCACACACCCACCCTAAACATGCTGCCTTACACACCCACCCTCACCATGCTGCCTCACACACCCACCCTCACCACCCTGCCTCACACACCCTCCCTCACCAATCTACCTCACCCACCCTCCCTCACCACCCTGCCTCACACACCCACTCTCACCACCCTGCCTCACACACCCTCCCTCACCACCCTTCCTCACTCACCCACCCTCACCACACTGCCTCACACACCCAACCTTACCACTCTGCCTCACACACCCACCCTCACCACCCTGCCTCACACACCCACCCTCACCACCCTGCCTCACACACTCTGCCTTACCACCCTGCCTCACACACCCGCCCTGACCACCCTGCCTCACACACGCACACTCACCACTCTGCCTCACACACCCACCCTCACCACCATGCCTCACACACCCACCCTCACCACCCTGCCTCATACACCCACCCTCACCATCCGGCCTCACACACCCACCCTCACCATGCTCCCTCACACACCCACCCTCACCATGCTGCCTCACACACCCACCCTCACCACCCTGCCTCACACACTCACCCTCATCACCTTGCCTCACACACTCACCCTCATCAACCTGCCTCACACACCCACCCTAAACATGCTGCCTTACACACCCACCCTCACCATGCTGCCTCACACACCCACCCTCACCACCCTGCCTCACACACCCACCCTCACCACCCTGCCTCACACACCCACCCTCACCATGCTGCCTCACACCCACCCTCACCATGCTGCCTTACACACCCACCCTCACCATGCTGTCTCACACACCCACCCTCACCAACCTGCCTCACACACCCACCCTCACCATGCTGCCTCACACACCCACCCTCACCACCCTGCCTCACACACCCACCCTCACCACTCTGCCTCACACACCCACCCTCACCACCATGCCTCACACACCCACCCTCACCATGCTGCCTCACTCACCCACCCTCACCAATCTGCCTCACACACCCACCCTCACCATGCTGCCTCACACACCCACCCTAATCACCCTGCCTCACACACCCACCCTCACCATGCTGCCTCACACACCAACCCTCACCACGGTGCCTCACACACCCACCCTCACCACCCAGCCTCACACACCCACCCTCACCATGCTGCCTCACACACCCACCTTCACCACATTGCCTCACACACCCACCCTCACCACCCGGCCTAACACACCCACCCTTACCATGCTGCCTCACACACCCACCTTCACCACACTGCCTCACACACCCACCCTCATCATGCT
The DNA here is from genome assembly GCF_040958095.1 of Procambarus clarkii. Classification (NCBI taxonomy): domain Eukaryota; kingdom Metazoa; phylum Arthropoda; class Malacostraca; order Decapoda; family Cambaridae; genus Procambarus; species Procambarus clarkii. The sequence goes on from NW_027190138.1 coordinate 28,247, forward strand.
GCCTCACACACCCAGCCTCAGCATGCTGCCTCACACACCCACCCTCACAACCCTGCCTCACACTCCCATCCTCACCATGCTGCCTCACACACCCAGCCTCACCATGCTGCCGCACACACCCACCCTCACCACCCTGCCTCACACATCCACCCTCACCACGCTGCCTCACACACCCACCTTCACCACACGGCCTCACACACCCACCCTCACCATGCTGTCTCACACACCCACCCTCACCATGCTGCCTCACACACCCACCCTCACCACCCTGCTTCACACGCCCACCCTCACCACGCTACCTCACACACACACCTTCACCACACGGCTTCACACACCCACCCTCACCATGCTGCCTCACTCACCCACCCTCACCAACCTGCCTCACACACCCACCCTCACCATGCTGCCTCACACACCCACCCTAATCACCCTGCCTCACACACCCACCCTCACCATGCTGCCTCACACACCAACCCTCACCACGGTGCCTCACACACCCACCCTCACCACCCACCCTCACACACCCAGCCTCACCATGCTGCCTCACACACCCACCTTCACCACATTGCCTCACACACCCACCCTCACCACCCTGCCTAACACACCCACCCATACCATGCTGCCTCACACACCCACCTTCACCACACTGCCTCACACACCCACCCTCATCATGCTGCCTCACACACCCAGCCTCACCATGCTGCCTCACACACCCACCCTCACAACCCTGCCTCACACTCCCATCCTCACCATGCTGCCTCACACACCCAGCCTCACCATGCTGCCTCACACACCCACCCTCACCACCCTGCCTCACACATCCACCCTCACCACGCTGCCTCACACACCCACCTTCACCACACGGCCTCACACACCCACCCTCACCATGCTGTCTCACACACCCACCCTCACCATGCTGCCTCACACACCCAACCTCACCACCCTGCCTCACACGCCCACCCTCACCACGCTACCTCACACACCCACCTTCACCACACGGCTTCACACACCCACCCTCACCATGCTGCCTCACACACCCACCCTCACCATGCTGCCTCAAACACCCACCCTCACCACCCTGCCTCACACACCCACCCTCACCACCCTGCCTAATACACCCACCCTCACCACCATGCCTCACACACCCCCCCTCACCACCCTCACCACCCTCACCACCTTGCCTCACACATCCACCCTCACCACCCTGCCTCACACACCCACCCTCATCACCCTGCCTCACACGCCCACCCTCACCACGCTGCCTCACACACCCACCTTCACTACACGGCCTCACACACCCACCCTCACCATGCTGCCTCACACACCCAACCTCACCATGCTGCCTCACACACCCACCCTCACCACCCTGCCTCACACACCCACCCTCACCACCCTGCCTCACACACCCACCCTCACCATGCTGCCTCACACACCCACCCTCACCACCCTGCCTCACACACCCACCCTCACCACCCTGCCTCACACACCCTCCCTCACCACCCTGCCTCACACACCCACCCTCACCACCCTGCCTCACACACCCACCCTCACACCCCTGCCTCACACACCCACCATCACCACCATGCCTCACACACCCACCCTCACCACACTCACCACCTTGCCTCACAAACCCACCCTCACCACCCTGCCTCACACACCCACCCTCACCACCCTGCCTCACACACCCACCCTCACCATGCTGCCTCACACACCCACCCTCACCACTCTGCCTCACACACCCACCCTCACCACCCTGCCTCACACACCCTCCCTCACCACCCTGCCTCACACACCCACCCTCACCACACAACCTCACACACCCACCCTCACCATCCTGCCTCACACACCCACCCTCACAATGCTGCCTCACACACCCACCCTCACCACCCTGCCTCACACACCCACCCTCACCATGCTGCCTCACACACCCACCCTCACCACTCTGCCTGACACACCCACCCTCACCACCCTGCCTGACACACCCACCCTCACCACCCTGCCTCACACACCCACCCTCACCATACTGCCTGACACACCCACCCTCACCACTCTGCCTCACACACCCACCCTCACCACCCTGCCTCACACACCCACCCTCACCACCCTGCCTCAAACACCCTCCCTCACCACCCTACCTCACACACCCTCCCTCACCACCCTGCCTCACACACCCACTCTCACCACCCTGCCTCACTCACCCACCCTCACCACACTGCCTCACACCCACCCTCACCACCCTGCCTCACACACCCACCCTCACCACCCTGCCTCACACACCCACCCTCACCACACTGCCTCACACACCCACCCTGACCATGCTGCCTCACACACCCACCCTCACCACCCTGCCTCACACACCCACCCTCAACACCCTGCCTCACACACCCTCCCTCACCACCCTGCCTCACACACCCACCCTCACCACACTGCCTCACACACTCACCCTCACATCCCTGCCTCACACACCCACCCTCACCACCATTCCTCACACACCCACCCTCACCACCCTCACCACCTTGCCTCACACACCCACCCTCACCACCCTGCCTCACACACCCACCATCACCACCCTGCCTCACACACCCACCCTCACCATGCTGCCTCACACACCCACCCTCACCACTCTGCCTCACACACCCACCCTCACCACCCTGCCTCACACACCCTCCCTCACCACCCTGCCTCACACACCCACCCTCACCACACTACCTCACACACCCACCCTCACCATCCTGCCTCACACACCCACCCTCACCATGCTGCCTCACACACCCACCCTCACCACCCTGCCTCACACACCCACCCTCACCATGCTGCCTCACACACCCACCCTCACCACTCTGCCTCACACACCCACCCTCACCACCCTGCCTGACACACCCACCCTCACCACCCTGCTTCACACACCCACCCTCACCATGCTGCCTGACACACCCACCATCACCACTCTGCCTCACACACCCACCCTCACAACCCTGCCTCACACACCCACCCTCACCACCCTGCCTCACACACCCTCCCTCACCACCCTACCTCACACACCCTAACTCACCACCCTGCCTCACACACCCACTCTCATCACCCTGCCTCACACACCCTCCCTCACCACCCTGCCTCACTCACCCACCCTCACCACACTGCCTAACACCCACCCTCACCACCCTGCCTCACACACCCAACCTCACCACCCTGCCTCACACACCCTACCTCACCACCCTGCCTCACACACCCACCCTTACCACTCTGCCTCACACACCCACCCTCACCACTCTGCCTCACACACCCACCCTCACCACCCTGCCTCACACACCCTCCCTTACCACCCTGCCTCACACACCCGCCCTGACCACCCTACCTCACACACCCACACTCACCACTCTGCCTCACACACCCACCCTCACCACCATGCCTCACACACCCACCCTCACCACCCTGCCTCATACACCCACCCTCACCATCCGGCCTCACACACCCACCCTCACAATGCTCCCTCACACACCCACCCTCACCATGCTGCCTCACACACCCACCCTCACAACCCTGCCTCACACACTCACCCTCATCACCCTGCCTCACACACCCACCCTAAACATGCTGCCTTACACACCCACCCTCACAATGCTGCCTCACACACCCACCCTCACCACCCTACCTCACACACCCACCCTCACCACCCTGCCTCACACACCCACCCTCACCATGCTGCCTCACACCCATCCTCACCATGCTGCCTCACACCCACCCTCACCATGCTTCCTCACACCCACCCTCACCACCCTGCCTCACACACCCACCCTCACCAATGCGCGTCACACACCCACATTCACCAACCTGCCTCAAACACCCACCCTCACCATGCTGCCTCACACATCCACCCTCACCACCCTGCCTCACACACCCACCCTCACCACCCTGCCTCATACACCTACCCTCACCATGCTGCCTCACACACCCACCCTTACCATGCTGCCTCACACACCCAGCCTCACCATGCTGCCTCACACACCCACCCTCACCATGCTGCCTCACACACCCACCCTCACCATGCTGCCTCACACACCCACCTTCACCACCCTGCCTCACACACCCACCCTCACCATGCTGCCTCACACACCCCCCCTCACCACCCTGCCTCACATAGCCACCCTCACCAGCCTGCCTCACACACCCACCCTCACCATGCTGTCTCGCACACCCATCCTCACCACCCTGCCTCACACACCCACCCTCAAAATGCTGCCTCACACACCCACCCTCACCACCCTGCCTCACACACCCACTCTCACCAAACTGCTCACTCACCCACCCTCATTATTCTGCCTCACACACCCACCCTCACCACATTGCCTCACACACCCACCCTCACCACCCTGCCTCTCACACCCAGCCTCATCATGCTGCCTCAACACCCAGCCTCATTATGCTGCCTCACACACCCACCCTCACCATGCTGCCTCGCACACCCACACTCACCACCCTACCTCACACACCCTCCCTCACCACCCTGCCTCACACACCCACTCTCACCACCCTGCCTCACACACCCTCCCTCACCACCCTGCCTCACTCACCCTCCCTCACAACCCTGCCTCACCACCCACCCTCACCACCCTGCCTCACACACCCACCCTCACCACCCTGCCTCACACACCCACCCTCACCATGCTGCCTCACACACCCACCCTCACCATGCTGCCTCACACACCCACCCTCACCACCCTGCCTCACACACCCACCCTCACCATGCTGCCTCACACACCCACCCTCACCACCCTGCCTCACACACCCACCCTCACCATGCTGCCTCACACACCCACCCTCACCACCCTGCCTCACCACCCACCCTCACCACCCTGCCTCACACACCCACCCTCACCACCCTGCCTCACACACCCACCCTCACCACCCTGCCTCACACACCCACCCTCACCATGCTGCCTCACACACCCACCATCACCACTCTGCCTCACACACCCACCCTCACCACCCTGCCTCACACACCCACCCTCACCACCCTGCCTCACACACCCTCCCTCACCACCCTGCCTCACACACCCTCCCTCACCACCCTGCCTCACACACCCACTCTCACCACCCTGCCTCACACACCCTCCCTCACCACCCTGCCTCACTCACCCACCCTCACCACACTGCCTCACACCCACCCTCACCACCCTGCCTCACACACCCAACCTCACCACCCTGCCTCACACACCCTACCTCACCACCCTGACTCACACACCCACCCTTACCACTCTGCCTCACACACCCACCCTCACCACCCTGCCTCACACACTCACCCTCACCACCCTGCCTCACACACCCTCCCTAACCACCCTGCCTCACACACCCGCCCTGACCACCCTACCTCACACACCCACACTCACCACTCTGCCTCACACACCCACCCTCACCACCATGCCTCACACACCCACCCTCACCACCCTGCCTCATACACCCACCCTCACCATCCGGCCTCACACACCCACCCTCACCATGCTCCCTCACACACCCACCCTCACCATGCTGCCTCACACACCCACCCTCACAACCCTGCCTCACACACTCACCCTCATCACCCTGCCTCACACACCCACCCTAAACATGCTGCCTTACACACCCACCCTCACAATGCTGCCTCACACACCCACCCTCACCACCCTACCTCACACACCCACCCTCACCACCCTGCCTCACACACCCACCCTCACCATGCTGCCTCACACCCATCCTCACCATGCTGCCTCACACCCACCCTCACCATGCTTCCTCACACCCACCCTCACCACCCTGCCTCACACACCCACCCTCACCAATGCGCGTCACACACCCACATTCACCAACCTGCCTCAAACACCCACCCTCACCATGCTGCCTCACACATCCACCCTCACCACCCTGCCTCACACACCCACCCTCACCACCCTGCCTCATACACCTACCCTCACCATGCTGCCTCACACACCCACCCTTACCATGCTGCCTCACACACCCAGCCTCACCATGCTGCCTCACACACCCACGCTCACCATGCTGCCTCACACACCCACCCTCACCATGCTGCCTCACACACCCACCTTCACCACCCTGCCTCACACACCCACCCTCACCATGCTGCCTCACACACCCCCCCTCACCACCCTGCCTCACATAGCCACCCTCACCAGCCTGCCTCACACACCCACCCTCACCATGCTGTCTCGCACACCCATCCTCACCACCCTGCCTCACACACCCACCCTCAAAATGCTGCCTCACACACCCACCCTCACCACCCTGCCTCACACACCCACTCTCACCAAACTGCTCACTCACCCACCCTCATTATTCTGCCTCACACACCCACCCTCACCACTCTGCCTCACACACCCACCCTTACCACATTGCCTCACACACCCACCCTCACCACCCTGCCTCTCACACCCAGCCTCATCATGCTGCCTCAACACCCAGCCTCATTATGCTGCCTCACACACCCACCCTCACCATGCTGCCTCGCACACCCACACTCACCACCCTACCTCACACACCCTCCCTCACCACCCTGCCTCACACACCCACTCTCACCACCCTGCCTCACACACCCCCCCTCACCACCCTGCCTCACTCACCCTCCCTCACAACCCTGCCTCACCACCCACCCTCACCACCCTGCCTCACACACCCACCCTCACCACCCTGCCTCACACACCCACCCTCACCATGCTGCCTCACACACCCACCCTCACCACCCTGCCTCACACACCCACCCTCACCACCCTGCCTCACACACCCACCCTCACCATGCTGCCTCACACACCCACCCTCACCACCCTGCCTCACACACCCACCCTCACCATGCTGCCTCACACACCCACCCTCACCACCCTGCCTCACCACCCACCCTCACCACCCTGCCTCACACACCCACCCTCTCCACCCTGCCTCACCCACCCACCCTCACCACCCTGCCTCACACACCCACCCTCACCATGCTGCCTCACACACCCACCTTCACCACTCTGCCTCACACACCCACCCTCACCACCCTGCCTCACACACCCACCCTCACCACCCTGCCTCACACACCCTCCCTCACCACCCTACCTCACACACCCTCCCTCACCACCCTGCCTCACACACCCACTCTCACCACCCTGCCTCACACACCCTCCCTCACCACCCTGTCTCACTCACCCACCCTCACCACACTGCCTCACACCCACCCTCACCACCCTGCCTCACACACCCAACCTCACCACCCTGCCTCACACACCCTACCTCACCACCCTGACTCACACACCCACCCTTACCACTCTGCCTCACACACCCACCCTCACCACCCTGCCTCACACACTCACCCTCACCACCCTGCCTCACACACCCTCCCTAACCACCCTGCCTCACACACCCGCCCTGACCACCCTACCTCACACACCCACACTCACCACTCTGCCTCACACACCCACCCTCACCACCATGCCTCACACACCCACCCTCACCACCCTGCCTCATACACCCACCCTCACCATCCGGCCTCACACACCCACCCTCACCATGCTCCCTCACACACCCACCCTCACCATGCTGCCTCACACACCCACCCTCACCATCCTGCCTCACACACTCACCCTCATCACCCTGCCTCACACACCCACCCTAAACATGCTGCCTTACACACCCACCCCCACAATGCTGCCTCACACACCCACCCTCACCACCCTACCTCACACACCCACCCTCACCATCCTGCCTCACACACCCACCCTCACCATGCTGCCTCACACCCACCCTCACCATGCTGCCTCACACCCACCCTCACCATGCTGCCTCACACCCATCCTCACCACCCTGCCTCACACACCCACCCTCACCAATGCGCGTCACACACCCACCATCACCAACCTGCCTCAAACACCCACCCTCACCATGCTGCCTCACACATCCACCCTCACCACCCTCACCACCCTGCCTCACACACCCACCCTCACCACCCTGCCTCATACACCTACCCTCACCATGCTGCCTCACACAACCACCCTTACCATGCTGCCTCACACACCCACCCTCACCATGCTGCCTCACACACCCACCCTCACCATGCTGCCTCACACACCCACCCTCACCATGCTGCCTCACACACCCACCTTCACCACCCTGCCTCACACACCCACCCTCACCATGCTGCCTCACACACCCCCCCTCACCACCCTGCCTCACACACCCACCCTCACCAGCCTGCCTCACACACCCACCCTCACCATGCTGCCTCGCACACCCATCCTCACCACCCTGCCTCACACACCCACCCTCAAAATGCTGCCTCACACACCCACCCTCACCACGCAGCCTCACACACCCACTCTCACCACCCTGCCTCACTCACCCACCCTTATTATGCTGCCTCACACACCCACCCTCACCACTCTGCCTCACACACCCACCCTCACCACCCTGCCTCACACACCCAGCCTCATCATGCTGCCTCACACACCCAGCCTCATCATGCTGCCTCACAAACCCACCCTCACCATGCTGCCTCGCACACCCACATTCACCACTCTGCCTCACACACCCACCCTCACCACCATGCCTCACACACCCACCCTCACCACCCTGCCTCACACACCCTCCCTCACCACCCTCCCTCACCACCCTGCATCACACACCCACTCTCACCACCCTGCCTCACACACCCTCCCTCACCACCCTGCCTCACTCACCCTCTCTCACAACCCTGCCTCACCACCCACCCTCACCACCCTGCCTCACACACCCACCCTCACCACCATGCCTCACACACCCACCCTCACCATGCTGCCTCACACCCATCCTCACCATGCTGCCTCACACCCACCCTCACCATGCTTCCTCACACCCACCCTCACCACCCTGCCTCACACACCCACCCTCACCAATGCGCGTCACACACCCACATTCACCAACCTGCCTCAAACACCCACCCTCACCACCCAACCTGCCTCAAACACCCACCCTCACCATGCTGCCTCACACATCCACCCTCACCACCCTCACCACCCTGCCTCACACACCCACCCTCACCACCATGCCTCACACACCCACCCTCACCATGCTGCCTCACACCCATCCTCACCATGCTGCCTCACACCCACCCTCACCATGCTTCCTCACACCCACCCTCACCACCCTGCCTCACACACCCACCCTCACCAATGCGCGTCACACACCCACATTCTCCAACCTGCCTCAAACACCCACCCTCACCACCCAACCTGCCTCAAACACCTACCCTCACCATGCTGCCTCACACAACCACCCTTACCATGCTGCCTCACACACCCACCCTCACCATGCTGCCTCACACACCCACCCTCACCATGCTGCCTCACACACCCACCCTCACCATGCTGCCTCACACACCCACCTTCACCACCCTGCCTCACACACCCACCCTCACCATGCTGCCTCACACACCCCCCCTCACCACCCTGCCTCACACACCCACCCTCACCAGCCTGCCTCACACACCCACCCTCACCATGCTGCCTCGCACACCCATCCTCACCACCCTGCCTCACACACCCACCCTCAAAATGCTGCCTCACACACCCACCCTCACCACGCAGCCTCACACACCCACTCTCACCACCCTGCCTCACTCACCCACCCTTATTATGCTGCCTCACACACCCACCCTCACCACTCTGCCTCACACACCCACCCTCACCACCCTGCCTCTCACACCCAGCCTCATCATGCTGCCTCACACACCCAGCCTCATCATGCTGCCTCACAAACCCACCCTCACCATGCTGCCTCGCACACCCACATTCACCACTCTGCCTCACACACCCACCCTCACCACTCTGCCTCACACACCCACCCTCACCACCCTGCCTCTCACACCCAGCCTCATCATGCTGCCTCACACACCCAGCCTCATCATGCTGCCTCACAAACCCACCCTCACCATGCTGCCTCGCACACCCACATTCACCACTCTGCCTCACACACCCACCCTCACCACCATGCCTTACACACCCACCCTCACCACCCTGCCTCACACACCCTCCCTCACCACCCTACCTCACACACCCTCCCTCACCACCCTGCATCACACACCCACTCTCACCACCCTGCCTCACACACCCTCCCTCACCACCCTGCCTCACTCACCCTCTCTCACAACCCTGCCTCACCACCCACCCTCACCACCCTGCCTCACACACCCACCCTCACCACCCTGCCTCACACACCCACCCTCACCATGCTGCCTCACACACCCACCCTCACCATGCTGCCTCACAAACCCACCCTCACCAACCTGCCTCACACAACCACCCTCACCACCCTGCCTCACCACCCACCCTCACCACCCTGCCTCACACACCCACCCTCACCATGCTGCCTGACACACCCACCATCACCACTCTGCCTCACACACCCACCCTCACCACCCTGCCTCACACACCCACCCTCACCACCCTGCCTCACACACCCTCCCTCACCACCCTACCTCACACACCCTCCCTCACCACCCTGCCTCACACACCCACTCTCACCACCCTGCCTCACACACCCTCCCTCACCACCCTGCCTCACTCACCCACCCTCACCACACTGCCTCACACCCACCCTCACCACCCTGCCTCACACACCCAACCTCACCACCCTGCCTCACACACCCTACCTCACCACCCTGCCTCACACACCCACCCTTACCACTCTGCCTCACACACCCACCCTCACCACTCTGCCTCACACACCCACCCTCACCACCCTGCCTCACACACCCTCCCTTACCACCCTGCCTCACACACCCGCCCTGACCACCCTACCTCACACACCCACACTCACCACTCTGCCTCACACACCCACCCTCACCACCATGCCTCACACACCCACCCTCACCACCCTGCCTCATACACCCACCCTCACCATCCGGCCTCACACACCCACCCTCACCATGCTCCCTCACACACCCACCCTCACCATGCTGCCTCACACACCCACCCTCACAACCCTGCCTCACACACTCACCCTCATCACCCTGCCTCACACACCCACCCTAAACATGCTGCCTTACAAACCCACCCTCACAATGCTGCCTCACACACCCACCCTCACCACCCTACCTCACACACCCACCCTCACAACCCTGCCTCACACACCCACCCTCACCATGCTGCCTCACACCCATCCTCACCATGCTGCCTCACACCCACCCTCACCATGCTTCCTCACACCCACCCTCACCACCCTGCCTCACACACCCACCCTCACCAATGCGCGTCACACACCCACATTCACCAACCTGCCTCAAACACACACCCTCACCATGCTGCCTCACACATCCACCCTCACCACCCTGCCTCACACACCCACCCTCACCAATGCGCGTCACACACCCACCATCACCAACCTGCCTCAAACACCCACCCTCACCATGCTGCCTCACACATCCACCCTCACCACCCTCACCACCCTGCCTCACACACCCACCCTCACCACCCTGCCTCATACACCTACCCTCACCATGCTGCCTCACACAACCACCCTTACCATGCTGCCTCACACACCCACCCTCACCATGCTGCCTCACACACCCACCCTCACCATGCTGCCTCACACACCCACCCTCACCATGCTGCCTCACACACCCACCTTCACCACCCTGCCTCACACACCCACCCTCACCATGCTGCCTCACACACCCCCCCTCACCACCCTGCCTCACACACCCACCCTCACCAGCCTGCCTCACACACCCACCCTCACCATGCTGCCTCGCACACCCATCCTCACCACCCTGCCTCACACACCCACCCTCAAAATGCTGCCTCACACACCCACCCTCACCACGCAGCCTCACACACCCACTCTCACCACCCTGCCTCACTCACCCACCCTTATTATGCTGCCTCACACACCCACCCTCACCACTCTGCCTCACACACCCACCCTCACCACCCTGCCTCTCACACCCAGCCTCATCATGCTGCCTCACACACCCAGCCTCATCATGCTGCCTCACAAACCCACCCTCACCATGCTGCCTCGCACACCCACATTCACCACTCTGCCTCACACACCCACCCTCACCACCATGCCTCACACACGCACCCTCACCACCCTGCCTCACACACCCTCCCTCACCACCCTCCCTCACCACCCTGCATCACACACCCACTCTCACCACCCTGCCTCACACACCCTCCCTCACCACCCTGCCTCACTCACCCTCTCTCACAACCCTGCCTCACCACCCACCCTCACCACCCTGCCTCACACACCCACCCTCACCACCATGCCTCACACACCCACCCTCACCATGCTGCCTCACACCCATCCTCACCATGCTGCCTCACACCCACCCTCACCATGCTTCCTCACACCCACCCTCACCACCCTGCCTCACACACCCACCCTCACCAATGCGCGTCACACACCCACATTCACCAACCTGCCTCAAACACCCACCCTCACCACCCAACCTGCCTCAAACACCCACCCTCACCATGCTGCCTCACACATCCACCCTCACCACCCTCACCACCCTGCCTCACACACCCACCCTCACCACCATGCCTCACACACCCACCCTCACCATGCTGCCTCACACCCATCCTCACCATGCTGCCTCACACCCACCCTCACCATGCTTCCTCACACCCACCCTCACCACCCTGCCTCACACACCCACCTTCACCAATGCGCGTCACACACCCACATTCTCCAACCTGCCTCAAACACCCACCCTCACCACCCAACCTGCCTCAAACACCTACCCTCACCATGCTGCCTCACACAACCACCCTTACCATGCTGCCTCACACACCCACCCTCACCATGCTGCCTCACACACCCACCCTCACCATGCTGCCTCACACACCCACCCTCACCATGCTGCCTCACACACCCACCTTCACCACCCTGCCTCACACACCCACCCTCACCATGCTGCCTCACACACCCCCCCTCACCACCCTGCCTCACACACCCACCCTCACCAGCCTGCCTCACACACCCACCCTCACCATGCTGCCTCGCACACCCATCCTCACCACCCTGCCTCACACACCCACCCTCAAAATGCTGCCTCACACACCCACCCTCACCACGCAGCCTCACACACCCACTCTCACCACCCTGCCTCACTCACCCACCCTTATTATGCTGCCTCACACACCCACCCTCACCACTCTGCCTCACACACCCACCCTCACCACCCTGCCTCTCACACCCAGCCTCATCATGCTGCCTCACACACCCAGCCTCATCATGCTGCCTCACAAACCCACCCTCACCATGCTGCCTCGCACACCCACATTCACCACTCTGCCTCACACACCCACCCTCACCACTCTGCCTCACACACCCACCCTCACCACCCTGCCTCTCACACCCAGCCTCATCATGCTGCCTCACACACCCAGCCTCATCATGCTGCCTCACAAACCCACCCTCACCATGCTGCCTCGCACACCCACATTCACCACTCTGCCTCACACACCCACCCTCACCACCATGCCTTACACACCCACCCTCACCACCCTGCCTCACACACCCTCCCTCACCACCCTACCTCACACACCCTCCCTCACCACCCTGCATCACACACCCACTCTCACCACCCTGCCTCACACACCCTCCCTCACCACCCTGCCTCACTCACCCTCTCTCACAACCCTGCCTCACCACCCACCCTCACCACCCTGCCTCACACACCCACCCTCACCACCCTGCCTCACACACCCACCCTCACCATGCTGCCTCACACACCCACCCTCACCATGCTGCCTCACAAACCCACCCTCACCAACCTGCCTCACACAACCACCCTCACCACCCTGCCTCACCACCCACCCTCACCACCCTGCCTCACACACCCACCCTCACCATGCTGCCTGACACACCCACCATCACCACTCTGCCTCACACACCCACCCTCACCACCCTGCCTCACACACCCACCCTCACCACCCTGCCTCACACACCCTCCCTCACCACCCTACCTCACACACCCTCCCTCACCACCCTGCCTCACACACCCACTCTCACCACCCTGCCTCACACACCCTCCCTCACCACCCTGCCTCACTCACCCACCCTCACCACACTGCCTCACACCCACCCTCACCACCCTGCCTCACACACCCAACCTCACCACCCTGCCTCACACACCCTACCTCACCACCCTGCCTCACACACCCACCCTTACCACTCTGCCTCACACACCCACCCTCACCACTCTGCCTCACACACCCACCCTCACCACCCTGCCTCACACACCCTCCCTTACCACAATGCCTCACACACCCGCCCTGACCACCCTACCTCACACACCCACACTCACCACTCTGCCTCACACACCCACCCTCACCACCATGCCTCACACACCCACCCTCACCACCCTGCCTCATACACCCACCCTCACCATCCGGCCTCACACACCCACCCTCACCATGCTCCCTCACACACCCACCCTCACCATGCTGCCTCACACACCCACCCTCACAACCCTGCCTCACACACTCACCCTCATCACCCTGCCTCACACACCCACCCTAAACATGCTGCCTTACAAACCCACCCTCACAATGCTGCCTCACACACCCACCCTCACCACCCTACCTCACACACCCACCCTCACAACCCTGCCTCACACACCCACCCTCACCATGCTGCCTCACACCCATCCTCACCATGCTGCCTCACACCCACCCTCACCATGCTTCCTCACACCCACCCTCACCACCCTGCCTCACACACCCACCCTCACCAATGCGCGTCACACACCCACATTCACCAACCTGCCTCAAACACACACCCTCACCATGCTGCCTCACACATCCACCCTCACCACCCTGCCTCACACACCCACCCTCACCACCCTGCCTCATACACCTACCCTCACCATGCTGCCTCACACACCCACCCTTACCATGCTGCCTCACACACCCAGCCTCACCATGCTGCCTCACACACCCACGCTCACCATGCTGCCTCACACACCCACCCTCACCATGCTGCCTCACACACCCACCTTCACCACCCTGCCTCACACACCCACCCTCACCATGCTGCCTCACACACCCCCCTCACCACCCTGCCTCACATAGCCACCCTCACCAGCCTGCCTCACACACCCACCCTCACCATGCTGTCTCGCACACCCATCCTCACCACCCTGCCTCACACACCCACCCTCAAAATGCTGCCTCACACACCCACCCTCACCACCCTGCCTCACACACCCACTCTCACCAAACTGCTCACTCACCCACCCTCATTATTCTGCCTCACACACCCACCCTCACCACTCTGCCTCACACACCCACCCTTACCACATTGCCTCACACACCCACCCTCACCACCCTGCCTCTCACACCCAGCCTCATCATGCTGCCTCAACACCCAGCCTCATTATGCTGCCTCACACACCCACCCTCACCATGCTGCCTCGCACACCCACACTCACCACCCTACCTCACACACCCTCCCTCACCACCCTGCCTCACACACCCACTCTCACCACCCTGCCTCACACACCCTCCCTCACCACCCTGCCTCACACACCCTCCCTCACAACCCTGCCTCACCACCCACCCTCACCACCCTGCCTCACACACCCACCCTCACCACCCTGCCTCACACACCCACCCTCACCATGCTGCCTCACACACCCACTCTCACCATGCTGCCTCACACACCCACCCTCACCACCCTGCCTCACACACCCACCCTCACCATGCTGCCTCACACACCCACCCTCACCACCCTGCCTCACACACCCACCCTCACCATGCTGCCTCACACAACCACCCTCACCACCCTGCCTCACCACCCACCCTCACCACCCTGCCTCACACACCCACCCTCACCACCCTGCCTCACACACCCACCCTCACCACCCTGCCTCACACACCCACCCTCACCATGCTGCCTCACACACCCACCATCACCACTCTGCCTCACACACCCACCCTCACCACCCTGCCTCACACACCCACCCTCACCACCCTGCCTCACACACCCTCCCTCACCACCCTACCTCACACACCCTCCCACACCACCCTGCCTCACACACCCACTCTCACCACCCTGCCTCACACACCCTCCCTCACCACCCTGCCTCACTCACCCACCCTCACCACACTGCCTCACACCCACCCTCACCACCATGCCTCACACACCCAACCTCACCACCCTGCCTCACACACCCTACCTCACCACCCTGACTCACACACCCACCCTTACCACTCTGCCTCACACACCCACCCTCACCACCCTGCCTCACACACTCACCCTCACCACCCTGCCTCACACACCCTCCCTAACCACCCTGCCTCACACACCCGCCCTGACCACCCTACCTCACACACCCACATTCACCACTCTGCCTCACACACCCACCCTCACCACCATGCCTCACACACCCACCCTCACCACCCTGCCTCATACACCCACCCTCACCATCCGGCCTCACACACCCACCCTCACCATGCTCCCTCACACACCCACCCTCACCATGCTGCCTCACACACCCACCCTCACCATCCTGCCTCACACACTCATCCTCATCACCCTGCCTCACACACCCACCCTAAACATGCTGCCTTACACACCCACCCCCACAATGCTGCCTCACACACCCACCCTCACCACCCTACCTCACACACCCACCCTCACCATCCTGCCTCACACACCCACCCTCACCATGCTACCTCACACCCACCCTCACCATGCTGCCTCACACCCACCCTCACCATGCTGCCTCACACCCATCCTCACCACCCTGCCTCACACACCCACCCTCACCAATGCGCGTCACACACCCACCTTCACCAACCTGCCTCAAACACCCACCCTCACCATGCTGCCTCACACATCCACCCTCACCACCCTCACCACCCTGCCTCACACACCCACCCTCACCACCCTGCCTCATACACCTACCCTCACCATGCTTCCTCACACAACCACCCTTACCATGCTGCCTCACACACCCACCCTCACCATGCTGCCTCACACACCCACCCTCACCTGCCTGCCTCACACACAGCCTCATCATGCTGCCTCACACACCCAGCCTCATCATGCTGCCTCACACACACACCCTCACCACCCTGCCTCACACACTCAGCCTCATCATGCTGCCTCACACACCCAGCCTCATCATGCTGCCTCACACATCCACCCTCACCATGCTATCTCACACACCCACCCTCACCACCCTGCCTCACACATCCACCCTCACCACCCTGCCTCACACACCCTCCCTCACCACCCTGCCTCACACACCCTCCCTTACCACCCTGCCACACACACACCCTCTCCACCCTGCCTCACACACCCTCCCTCACAACCCTGCCTCACCATCCACCCTCACCACCCTGCCTCACACACCCACCCTCATCACTCTACCTCACACACCCACCCTCACCATGCTGCCTTACACACCCACCCTCACCACCCTGCCTCACACACCCACCCTCACCACCCTGCCTCACACACCCACCCTCACCACCCTTCCTCACACACCCACCCTCACCACCCTGCCTCACACACCCACCCTCAACATACTGCCTCACACACCCACCCTCACCATGCTGCCTCACACACTTAGCCTCATCATGCTGCCTCACACACCCACCCTCAAAATGCTGCCTCCCACACCCACCCTCACCATGCATCCTCACACCCACCCTCACCACCCTGCCTCACACACCCACCCTCACCAACCTGCCTCACACACTTACCCTCACCATGCTGCCTCACACATCCACCCTCACCACCCTGCCTCACACACCCACCCTCACCACCCTGCCTCATACACCCACCCTCACCATGCTGCCTCACACACCCACCCTTACCATGCTGCCTCAAACACCCAGCCTCACCATGCTGCCTCACACGCCCACCTGCACTATGCTGCTTCACACACCTACCCTCACCATGCTACCTCACACACCCACCTTCACCACCCTGCCTCACACTCCCACCCTCACCATGCTGCATCACACACCCACCCTCACCACCCTGCCTCACAACCCCACCCTCACCATACTGCCTCACACACCCACCCACACCATGCTGCCTCGCACACCCACCCTCACCACTCTGCCTCACACACCCACCCTCACCACATTGCCTCACACACCCACCCTCACCACCCTGCCTCATACACCAACTCTCACCACCCTGCCTCACAAACCCACCCTCACCATGCTGCCTCACACACCCACCCTCACCATCCAGCCTCACACACCCACACTCACCACATTGCCTCACACACCCACCCTCACCACCCTGCCTCACACACCCAGCCTCATCATGCTTCCTCACACACCCAGCCTCATCATGCTGCCTCACACACCCACCCTCACCATGCTGCCTCGCACACCCACCCTCACCATGCAGCCTCACACACACCCACCCTCACCACCCTGCCTCACACACCCACCCTCACCATGCTGCCTCACACAAACACCCTCACCATGCTGCCTCATACACCCACCCTCACCACCCAGCCTCACACACCCACCCTCACCACATTGCCTCACACACCCACCCTCACCACCTTGCCTCACACACACCCACCCTCACCACACTGCCTCACACACCCACCCTCACCATGCTTCCTCACACACCCACCCTCACCACTCTGCCTCACACACCCACCCTCACCACCCTGCCTCACACACCCTCCCTCACCACACTGCCTCACACCCACCCTCACCAACCTGCCTCACACACCCACCCTCACCACCCTGCCTCACACACCCTCCCTCACCACCCTGCCTCACACACCCACCCTCACCACTCTGCCTCACACACCCACCCTCACCACGCTGCCTCACACAACCACCCTCTCCACCCTGCCTCACACACCCTCCCTCACCACCCTGCCTCACCACCCACCCTCACCACCCTGCCTCACACACCCACCCTCACCACCCTGGCTCACACACCCACCCTCACCATGCTGCCTCACACACACACCCTCACCATGCTGCCTCACACACCCACCCTCACCACCCTGCCTCACACACCCACCCTCACCTGCCTGCCTCACACACAGCCTCATCATGCTGCCTCACACACCCAGCCTCATCATGCTGCCTCACACACTCACCCTCACCACCCTGCCTCACACACTCAGCCTCATCATGCTGCCTCACACACCCAGCCTCATCATGCTGCCTCACACATCCACCCTCACCATGCTATCTCACACACCCACCCTCACCACCCTGCCTCACACATCCACCCTCACCACCCTGCCTCACACACCCTCCCTCACCACCCTGCCTCACACACCCTCCCTTACCACCCTGCCACACACACACCCTCTCCACCCTGCCTCACACACCCTCCCTCACAACCCTGCCTCACCATCCACCCTCACCACCCTGCCTCACACACCCACCCTCATCACTCTACCTCACACACCCACCCTCACCATGCTGCCTTACACACCCACCCTCACCACCCTGCCTCACACACCCACCCTCACCACCCTGCCTCACACACCCACCCTCACCACCCTTCCTCACACACCCACCCTCACCACCCTGCCTCACACACCCACCCTCAACATACTGCCTCACACACCCACCCTCACCATGCTGCCTCACACACTTAGCCTCATCATGCTGCCTCACACACCCACCCTCAAAATGCTGCCTCCCACACCCACCCTCACCATGCATCCTCACACCCACCCTCACCACCCTGCCTCACACACCCACCCTCACCAACCTGCCTCACACACTTACCCTCACCATGCTGCCTCACACATCCACCCTCACCACCCTGCCTCACACACCCACCCTCACCACCCTGCCTCATACACCCACCCTCACCATGCTGCCTCACACACCCACCCTTACCATGCTGCCTCAAACACCCAGCCTCACCATGCTGCCTCACACGCCCACCTGCACTATGCTGCTTCACACACCTACCCTCACCATGCTGCCTCACACACCCACCTTCACCACCCTGCCT
Source organism: Procambarus clarkii (assembly GCF_040958095.1). Taxonomy (NCBI): domain Eukaryota; kingdom Metazoa; phylum Arthropoda; class Malacostraca; order Decapoda; family Cambaridae; genus Procambarus; species Procambarus clarkii. Next base: position 48,221 of record NW_027190138.1, read on the forward strand.
CACACTCCCACCCTCACCATGCTGCATCACACACCCACCCTCACCACCCTGCCTCACAACCCCACCCTCACCATACTGCCTCACACACCCACCCACACCATGCTGCCTCGCACACCCACCCTCACCACTCTGCCTCACACACCCACCCTCACCACATTGCCTCACACACCCACCCTCACCACCCTGCCTCATACACCCACTCTCACCACCCTGCCTCACAAACCCACCCTCACCATGCTGCCTCACACACCCACCCTCACCACCCAGCCTCACACACCCACCCTCACCACATTGCCTCACACACCCACCCTCACCACCCTGCCTCACACACCCAGCCTCATCATGCTGCCTCACACACCCAGCCTCATCATGCTGCCTCACACACCCACCCTCACCATGCTGCCTCGCACACCCACCCTCACCATGCAGCCTCACACACACCCACCCTCACCACTCTGCCTCACACACCCACCCTCACCATGCTGCCTCACACAAACACCCTCACCATGCTGCCTCACACACCCACCCTCACCACCCAGCCTCACACACCCACCCTCACCACATTGCCTCACACACCCACCCTCAACACCCTGCCTCACACACCCAGCCTCATCATGCTGCCTCACACACCCAGCCTCATCATGCTGCCTCACACACCCACCCTCACCATGCTGCCTCGCACACCCACCCTCACTATGCAGCCTCACACACACCAACCCTCACCACCCTGCCTCACACACCCACCCTCACCATGCTGCCTCACACAAACACCCTCACCATGCTGCCTCACACACCCACCCTTACCATGCTGCCTCGCACATCCACCCTCACCATGCTGCCTCACACACCCACCCTCACCACCTTGCCTCACACACCCACCCTCATTATGCTGCCTCACACACCCACCCTCACCATGCTGCCTCACACACCCACCCTCACCACCTTGCCTCACACACCCACACTCACCACCCTGCCTCAAACACCCACCCTCACCATGCTGCGTCACACACCCACCCTCACCATGCTGCCTCACACTCCCACTCTCACCACCCTGCCTCACACACCCACCCGCACCACCCTGCCTCACACACCCACCCTCACCACATTGCCTCACACACCCACCCTCACCAGCCTGCCTCACACACCAAGCCTCATCATGCTGCCTCACACACCCAGCCTCATCATGCTGCCTCACACACCCACCCTCACCACCCTGCCTCACACACCCAGCCTCATCATGCTGCCTCACACACCCAGCCTCTTCATGCTGCCTCAAACACCTACCCTCACCATGCTCCCTCACACACCCACCCTCACCACCCTGCCTCACACACCCACCCTTAACACCCTGCCTCACACACCCACCCTCACCACCCTGCCTCACACCCCCACCCTAACCATGCTGCCTCACCCACCCACCCTCACCATGCTGCCTCACACACCCACCCTCACCACCCTGCCTCACACACCCACCCTCACCACCCTGCCTCATACACCCACCCTCACCATGCTGCCTCACACGCCAACCCTTACCATGCTGCTTCACATACCCAGCCTCACCATGCTGCCTCACACACCCACCCTCACCATGCTTCCTCACACACCCAACCTCACCATGCTGCCTCACACACCCACCTTCACCACCCTGCCTCACACACTCACTCTCACCATGCTGCCTCACACACCCACCCTCACCATGCTGCCTCACACACCCACCCTCACCATGCTGTCTCACACACCCACCCTCACCATGCTGCCTCACACACCCACCCTCACCATGCTGCCTCACACACCCACCCTCACCATGCTGTCTCACACACCCACCCTCACCACCCTGCCTCACACAATTACCCTCACCATGCTGCCTCACACACCCACCCTAACCACCTTGCCTCACACACCCACCCTCACCATGTTGCTTCACACACCCACCCTCACCACCCTGCGTCATACACCCACTCTCACCACCCTGCCTCACACACCCACCCTCACCACGCTGCCTCACACACCCACCCTCACCACCCTGCCTCACACACCCACCCTCACCACATTGCCTCACACACCCACCCTCACCACCCTGCCTCACACACCCAGCTTCATCATGCTGCCTCACACACCCAGCCTCATCATGCTGCCTCACACACCCACCCTCATCATGCTGCCTCGCACATCCACCCTCACCATGCTGCCTCACACACCCACCCTCACCACCCTGCCTCACACACCCACCCTCAACATGCTGCCTCACACAAACACCCTCACCATGCTGCCTCACACACCCACCCTCACCATGCTGCCTCGGACATCCACCCCTCACCATGCTGCCTCACACACCCACCCTCACCACCCTGTTTCACACACCCACCCTCATTATGCTGCCTCACACACCCACCCTCACCATGCTGCCTCACACACCCACCCTCACCACCCTGTCTCACACACCCACCCTCACCATGCTGCTTCACACACCCACCCTCACCATGCTGCCTCACACACACACCCTCACCACCATGCCTCACACACCCACCCTCACCATGCTACCTCACACACCCACCCTCGCCATGCTGCCTCACACACCCACTCTCACCACCTTGCCTCACACACCCACTCTCACCACCCTGCCTCACACACCCACCCTCAACAAATTGCCTCACACACCCACCCTCACCAGCCTGCCTCACACACCAAGCCTCATCATGCTGCCTCACACACCCAGCCTCATCATGCTGCCTCACACACCCATCCTCACCACCCTGCCTCACATACCCACCCTCACCACCCTGCCTCACACACCCAGCCTAATCATGCTGCCTCACACACCCAGCCTCACTACCCTGCCTCACACACCCAACCTTAACACCCTGCCTCACACACCCATCCTGACCATCCTGCCTCACACACCCACCCTCACCATGCTGCCTCACCCACCCACCCTCACCATGCTGCATTACACACCCACCCTCACCACCCTTCCTCACACACCCACCCTCACCACCCTGCCTCATACACCCACCCTCACCATGCTGCCTCACACACCCACCCTTAACATGCTGCTTTACACACCCAGCCTCACCATGCTGCCTCACACACCCACCCTCACCATACTGCCTCACACACCCACCCTCATCATGCTGCCTCACACACCCTCCTTCACCACCCTGCCTCACACACCCACCCTCACCACCTTGCCTCATACACCAACCCTCACCATGATGCCTCACACACCCACCCTTACCATGCTGCCTCACACACCCAGCCTCACCATGCTGCCTCACACACCCACCCTCACCATGCTGCCTCACACACCCACCCTCACCATGCTGCCTCACATACCCAACCTTCACCAACCTGCCTCACACACCCACCCTCACCATGCTGCCTCACACACCCAGCCTCATCATGCTGCCTCACACACCCACCTTCACCATGCTGCCTCACACACCCACCCTCACCACCCTGCCGCACACAACCAAGCCTCACCATGCTGCCTCACACACCCACTCTCACCACCCTGCGTCACTCACCCACCCTTATTATGCTGCCTCACACACCCACCCTCACCACTCTGCCTCACACACCCACCCTTACCACATTGCCTCACACACCCACCCTCACCACCCTGCCTCACACACCCAGCCTCATCATGCTGCCTCACACATCCAACCTCATCATGCTGCCTCACACACCCACCCTCACCATGCTGCCTCACACACCCACCCTCACCACCCTGCCTCACACACCCACCCACACCATGCTACCTCACACACCCACCCTCACCATGCTGCCTCACAACACCCACCCTCACCATGCTGCCTCACACACCCACCCTCACCATGCTGCCTCACACACCCCACCCTCACCATGCTGCCTCACACAGCCACCCTCACCACCCTGCCTCACACACCCACCCTCATCATGCTGCCTCACACACCCTCCTTCACCACCCTGCCTCACACACCCACCCTCACCACGCTGCCTCACACACCCACCCTCACCACCCTGCCTCACACACCCACCCTCACCACATTGCCT
>NW_027190139.1:0-37500 GCF_040958095.1 Procambarus clarkii
TGTGGGCGGTAGTGGACCCACTACCGACCCAGTGGGCGGTAGTAGACCCTCTACTGACCCTGTGGGCGGCAGTGGACCCACTACCGACCCTGTGGGCAGTAGTGGACCCCCCTACTGACCCTGTGGGCGGCAGTGGACCCCCTACCGACCCTGTGGGCGGTAGTGGACCCACTACCGACCCAGTGGGCGGTAGTAGACCCTCTACTGACCCTGTGGGCGGCAGTGGACCCACTACCGACCCTGTGGGCAGTAGTGGACCCCCCTACTGACCCTGTGGGCGGCAGTGGACCCCCTACCGACCCTGTGGGCGGCAGTGGACCCACTACCGACCCTGTGGGCAGTAGTGGACCCCCCTACTGACCCTGTGGGCGGCAGTGGACCCCCTACCGTCCCTGTGGGCGGCAGTGGACCCACTACCGACCCTGTGGGCAGTAGTGGACCCCCCTACTGACCCTGTGGGCGGCAGTGGACCCCCTACCGACCCTGTGGGCGGTAGTGGACCAACTACCGACCCTGTGGGCTAAAGTGGACCCACTACCGACCCTGTGGGCGGCAATGGACCCCCTACCGACCCTGTGGGCGGCAGTGGACCCCCTACCGACCCTGTGGGCGGTAGTGGACCCACTACCGACCCAGTGGGCGGTAGTGGACCCCGTATTGACCCTGTGGGCTGTAGTGGACCCCCTACCGACCCTGTGGGTGGTAGTGGACCCCCTACCGACCCTGTGGGCGGTAGTGGACCCCGTACTGACCCTGTGGGTTGTAGTGGACCCCCTGCCGACCCTGTGGGCGGTAGTGGACCCCGTACAGACCCTGTGGGCGGTAGTGGACCCCTTACAGACCCTGTGGGCGGTAGTGGACCCCCTACCGACCCTGTGGGCGGTAGTGGACCCACTACCGACCCAGTGGGCGGTAGTAGACCCTCTACTGACCCTGTGGGCGGCAGTGGACCCACTACCGACCCTGTGGGCAGTAGTGGACCCCCCTACTGACCCTGTGGGCGGCAGTGGACCCCCTACCGACCCTGTGGGCGGTAGTGGACCCACTACCGACCCTGTGGGCGGTAGTGGACCCCCTGCTGACCCTGTGGGCGGCAGTGGACCCCCTACCGACCCTGTGGGTGGTAGTGGACCACCTACAGACCCTGTGGGCGGTAGTGGACCCCCTACCGACCCTGTGGGCGGTAGTGAACCCACTACCGACCCTATCGGCGGTAGTGGACCCACTACCGCCCCTGTGGGCGGTAGTGGACCCCATACTGACCCTGTGGGCGGCAGTGGTCCCACTACCGACCCTGTGGGCGGTGGTGGACCCCCTACCGACCCTGTGGGCGGTAGTGGACCCCTACCGACCCTGTGGGCGGTAGTGGACCCCCTACAGACCCTGTGGGCGGTAGTGGACCCCCTACCTACCGTGTGGGCGGTAGTGGACCCCCTACCGACCCTGTGGGCGGTAGTGGACCCACTACCGACCCTGTGGGCGGTAGTGGACCCCCCTACCGACCCTTTGGGCGGTAGTGGACCCCCTACCGACCCTGTGGGCGGTAGTGGACCCCCTACCGACCCTGTGGGCGGCAGTGGACTCCCTACCGACCCTGTGGGCGGTAGTGGACCCCCTTACCGACCCTTTGGGCGAAAGTGGATCCACTACCGACCCTGTGGGCGGCAGTGGACCCCCTACCGACCCTGTGGGCAGTAGTGGACCCCCCTACCGACCCTGTGGGCGGTAGTGGACCCCCTACCAACCCTGTCGGCGGTATTGGACCCCCTACAGACCCTGTGGGCGGTAGTGGACCCCTTACAGACCCTGTGGGCGGTAGTGGACCCCCTACCGACCCTGTGGGCGGTAGTGGACCCACTACCGACCCAGTGGGCGGTAGTAGACCCTCTACTGACCCTGTGGGCGGCAGTGGACCCACTACCGACCCTGTGGGCAGTAGTGGACCCCCCTACTGACCCTGTGGGCGGCAGTGGACCCCCTACCGACCCTGTGGGCGGTAGTGGACCCACTACCGACCCAGTGGGCGGTAGTAGACCCTCTACTGACCCTGTGGGCGGCAGTGGACCCACTACCGACCCTGTGGGCAGTAGTGGACCCCCCTACTGACCCTGTGGGCGGCAGTGGACCCCCTACCGACCCTGTGGGCGGCAGTGGACCCACTACCGACCCTGTGGGCAGTAGTGGACCCCCCTACTGACCCTGTGGGCGGCAGTGGACCCCCTACCGACCCTGTGGGCGGCAGTGGACCCACTACCGACCCTGTGGGCAGTAGTGGACCCCCCTACTGACCCTGTGGGCGGCAGTGGACCCCCTACCGACCCTGTGGGCGGTAGTGGACCAACTACCGACCCTGTGGGCGAAAGTGGACCCACTACCGACCCTGTGGGCGGCAATGGACCCCCTACCGACCCTGTGGGCGGCAGTGGACCCCCTACCGACCCTGTGGGCGGTAGTGGACCCACTACCGACCCAGTGGGCGGTAGTGGACCCCGTATTGACCCTGTGGGCTGTAGTGGACCCCCTACCGACCCTGTGGGTGGTAGTGGACCCCCTACCGACCCTGTGGGCGGTAGTGGACCCCGTACTGACCCTGTGGGTTGTAGTGGACCCCCTGCCGACCCTGTGGGCGGTAGTGGACCCCGTACAGACCCTGTGGGCGGTAGTGGACCCCTTACAGACCCTGTGGGCGGTAGTGGACCCCCTACCGACCCTGTGGGCGGTAGTGGACCCACTACCGACCCAGTGGGCGGTAGTAGACCCTCTACTGACCCTGTGGGCGGCAGTGGACCCACTACCGACCCTGTGGGCAGTAGTGGTCCCCCCTACTGACCCTGTGGGCGGCAGTGGACCCCCTACCGACCCTGTGGGCGGTAGTGGACCCACTACCGACCCAGTGGGCGGTAGTAGACCCTCTACTGACCCTGTGGGCGGCAGTGGACCCACTACCGACCCTGTGGGCAGTAGTGGACCCCCCTACTGACCCTGTGGGCGGCAGTGGACCCCCTACCGACCCTGTGGGCGGCAATGGACCCACTACCGACCCTGTGGGCAGTAGTGGACCCCCCTACTGACCCTGTGGGCGGCAGTGGACCCCCTACCGACCCTGTGGGCGGCAGTGGACCCACTACCGACCCTGTGGGCAGTATTGGACCCCCCTACTGACCCTGTGGGCGGCAGTGGACCCCCTACCGACCCTGTGGACGGTAGTGGACCAACTACCGACCCTGTGGGCGAAAGTGGACCCACTACCGACCCTGTGGGCGGCAATGGACCCCCTACCGACCCTGTGGGCGGCAGTGGACCCCCTACCGACCCTGTGGGCGGTAGTGGACCCACTACCGACCCAGTGGGCGGTAGTGGACCCCGTATTGACCCTGTGGGCTGTAGTGGACCCCCTACCGACCCTGTGGGTGGTAGTGGACCCCCTACCGACCCTGTGGGCGGTAGTGGACCCCGTACTGACCCTGTGGGTTGTAGTGGACCCCCTGCCGACCCTGTGGGCGGTAGTGGACCCCGTACTGACCCTGTGGGCGGTAGTGGACCTCTTACCGACCCTGTGGGAGGTAGTGGACCCCCTACCGACCCTGTGGGCGAAAGTGGACCCACTACCGACCCTGTGGGCGGTAGTGGACCCTCTACCGACCCTGTGGGCGGTAGTGGACCTCTTACCGACCCTGTGGGCGGTAGTGGACCCCGTACTGACCCTGTGGGCGGTAGTGGACCCCCTACCGACCCTGTGGGCGGTAGTGGACCTCTTACCGACCCTGTGGGCGGCAGTGGACCCCCTACCTTCCGTGTGAGCGGCAGTGGACCCACTACCGACCCTGTGGGCGGTAGTGGACCCCCTACCGACCCTGTGGGCGGTAGTGGACCCCCTACCGACCCTGTGGGCGGCAGTGGACCCCCTACCTACCGTGTGGGCGTCAGTGGACCCACTACCGACCCTGTGGGCGGTAGTGGACCCCCTACCGACCCTGTGGGCGGTAGTGGACCCCCTACCGACCCTGTGGGCGGTAGTGGACCCCCTACAGACCCTGTGGGCGGTAGTGGACCCCCTACAGACCCTGTGGGCAGTAGTGGACCCCCTACCTACCGTGTGGGCGGTAGTGGACCCCCTACAGACCCTGTAGGCGGTAGTGGACCCCCTACCGACCCTGTGGGCGGTAGTGGACCCCTACAGACACTGTGGGCGGTAGTGGACCCCCTACAGACCCTGTGGGCGGTAGTGGACCCCCTACAGACCCTGTGGGCGGTAGTGGACCCCCTACAGACCCTGTAGGCGGTAGTGGACCTCCTACCGACCCTGTGGGCGGTAGTGGACCCCCTACAGACCCTGTGGGCGGTAGTGGACCCCCTACAGACCCTGTGGGCGGTAGTGGACCCCCTACAGACCCTGTGGGCGGTAGTGGACCCCTACCTACTGTGTGGGCGGTAGTGGAACCCCTACAGACCCTGTGGGCGATAGTGGACCGCTTACCGACGCTGTGGGCGGTAGTGGACCCCCTACTGACCCTGTGGGCGGTATTGGACCCCTACCGACCCTGTGGGCGCTAGTGGACCCCCTACCGACCCTCTGGGCGGTAGTGGACCCACTACCGACCCTGTGGGCGGTAGTGGACCCCCTACTGACCCTGTGGGCGGCAGTGGACCCCCTACCGACCCTGTGGGCGGTAGTGGACCCCCTACCTACCGTGTGGGCGGTAGTGGACCCCCTACAGACCCTGTAGGCGGTAGTGGACCCCCTACCTACCGTGTGGGCGGTAGTGGACCCCCTACAGACCCTGTGGGCGGTAGTGGACCCCCTACAGACCCTGTGGGCGGTAGTGGACCCCCTACAGACCCTGTGGGCGGTAGTGGACCCCCTACAGACCCTGTGGGCGGTAGTGGGACCCCTTACCGACCCTGTGGGCGGTAGTGGACCCCCTACCGACCCTGTGGGCGGTAGTGGACCCTCTACCGACCCTATGGGCGCTAGTGGACCCCCTACCGACCCTCTGGGCGGTAGTGGACCCACTACCGACCCTGTGGGCGGTAGTGGACCCCCTACTGACCCTGTGGGTGGCAGTGGACCCCCTACCGACCCTGTGGGTGGTAGTGGACCCCCTTACCGACCCTGTGGGCGGCAGTGGACCCCCTACCTACCGTGTGGGCGGCAGTGGACCCACATCCGACCCTGTGGGCAGTAGTGGACCGCCTACCGACCATTGTGGGCGGTAGTGGACCCCCTACCGACCCTGTGGGCGGTAGTGGACCCCCTACAGACCCTGTGGGCGGTAGTGGACCCCCTACCAACCGTGTGGGCGGTAAGTGGACCCCCTACCGACCCTGTGGGCGGTAGTGGACCCCCTACCGACCCTGTGGGCGGTAGTGGACCCCCTACCTACCGTGTGGGCGGTAGGTGGACCCCCTACCGACCCTGTGGGCGGTAGTGGACCCCCTACCGACCCTGTGGGCGGTAGTGGACCCCCCTACCGACCCTGTGGGCGGTAGTAGACCCCCTACCGACCCTGTGGGCGGTAGTGGACCCCATACCTACCGTGTGGGCGGTAGTGGACCCCCTACAGACCCTGTAGGCGGTAGTGGACCCCCTACCTACCGTGTGGGCGGTAGTGGACCCCCTACAGACCCTGTGGGCGGTAGTGGACCCCCTACAGACCCTGTGGGCGGTAGTGGACCCCCTACAGACCCTGTGGGCGGTAGTGGACCCCCTACAGACCCTGTGGGCGGTAGTGGACCCCTTACCGACCCTGTGGGCGGTAGTGGACCCCCTACCGAACCTGTGGGCGGTAGTGGACCCTCTACCGACCCTATGGGCGCTAGTGGACCCCCTACCGACCCTCTGGGCGGTAGTGGACCCCCTACAGACCCTGTGGGCGGTAGTGGACCCCCTACCTACCGTGTGAGCGGTAGTGGACCCCCTACCGACCCTGTGGGCGGTAGTGGACCCCCTACCGACCCTGTGGGCGGTAGTGGACCCCCTACTGACCCTGTGGGCGGTATTGGACCCCTACCGACCCTGTGGGCGCTAATGGACCCCCTACCGACCCTCTGGGCGGTAGTGGACCCACTACCGACCCTGTGGGCGGTAGTGGACCCCCTACTGACCCTGTGGGCGGCAGTGGACCCCCTACCGACCCTGTGGGTGGTAGTGGAACCCATACCGACCCTGTGGGCGGCAGTGGACCCCCTACCTACCGTGTGGGCGGCAGTGGACCCACATCCGACCCTGTGGGCAGTAGTGGACCCCCTACCGACCCTGTGGGCGGTAGTGGACCCCCTACCGACCCTGTGGGCGGTAGTGGACCCCCTACCGACCCTGTGGGCGGTAGTGGACCCCCTACCGACCCTGTGGGCGGTAGTGGACTCCCCACCTACCGTGTGGGCGGTAGTGGACCCCTACCTACTGTGTGGGCGGTAGTGGAACCCCTACAGACCCTGTGGGCGATAGTGGACCGCTTACCGACGCTGTGGGCGGTAGTGGACCCCCTACTGACCCTGTGGGCGGTATTGGACACCTACCGACCCTGTGGGCGCTAATGGACCCACTACCGACCCTCTGGGCGGTAGTGGACCCCCTACTGACCCTGTGGGCGGCAGTGGACCCCCTACCGACCCTGTGGGCGGTAGTGGACCGCCTACCTACCGTGTGGGCGGTAGTGGACCCCCTACAGACCCTGTAGGCGGTAGTGGACCCCGTACCTACCGTGTGGGCGGTAGTGGACCCCCTACAGACCCTGTGGGCGGTAGTGGACCCCCTAAAGACCCTGTGGGCGGTAGTGGACCCCCTACAGACCCTGTGGGCGGTAGTGGACCCCCTACAGACCCTGTGGGCGGTAGTGGGCCCCTTACCGACCCTGTGGGCGGTAGTGGACCCCCTACCGACCCTGTGGGCGGTAGTGGACCCTCTACCGACCCTATGGGCGCTAGTGGACCCCCTACCGACCCTCTGGGCGGTAGTGGACCCACTACCGACCCTGTGGGCGGTAGTGGACCCCTTACTGACCCTGTGGGTGGCAGTGGACCCCCTACCGACCCTGTGGGTGGTAGTGGACCCCTTACCGACCCTGTGGGCGGCAGTGGACCCCCTACCTACCGTGTGGGCGGCAGTGGACCCACATCCGACCCTGTGGGCAGTAGTGGACCGCCCTACCGACATTGTGGGCGGTAGTGGACCCCCTACCGACCCTGTGGGCGGTAGTGGACCCCCTACAGACCCTGTGGGCGGTAGTGGACCCCCTACCAACCGTGTGGGCGGTAATGGACCCCCTACCGACCCTGTGGGCGGTAGTGGACCCCCTACCGACCCTGTGGGCGGTAGTGGACCCCCTACCTACCGTGTGGGCGGTGGTGGACCCCCTACCGACCCTGTGGGCGGTAGTGGACCCCCTACCGACCCTGTGGGCGGTAGTGGACCCCCCTACCGACCCTGTGGGCGGTAGTAGACCCCCTACCGACCCTGTGGGCGGTAGTGGACCCCATACCTACCGTGTGGGCGGTAGTGGACCCCCTACAGACCCTGTAGGCGGTAGTGGACCCCCTACCTACCGTGTGGGCGGTAGTGGACCCCCTACAGACCCTGTGGGCGGTAGTGGACCCCCTACAGACCCTGTGGGCGGTAGTGGACCCCCTACAGACCCTGTGGGCGGTAGTGGACCCCCTACAGACCCTGTGGGCGGTAGTGGGCCCCTTACCGACCCTGTGGGCGGTAGTGGACCCCCTACCGAACCTGTGGGCGGTAGTGGACCCTCTACCGACCCTATGGGCGCTAGTGGACCCCCTACCGACCCTCTGGGCGGTAGTGGACCCACTACCGACCCTGTGGGCGGTAGTGGACCCCCTACTGACCCTGTGGGTGGCAGTGGACCGCCTACCGACCCTGTGGGTGGTAGTGGACCCCTTACCGACCCTGTGGGCGGCAGTGGACCCCTACCTACCGTGTGGGCGGCAGTGGACCCACATCCGACCGTGTGGGCAGTAGTGGACCGCCTACCGACCATTGTGGGCGGTAGTGGACCCCCTACCGACCCTGTGGGCGGTAGTGGACCCCCTACAGACCCTGTGGGCGGTAGTGGACCCCCTACCAACCGTGTGGGCGGTAGTGGACCCCCTACCGACCCTGTGGGCGGTAGTGGACCCCCTACCGACCCTGTGGGCGGTAGTGGACCCCCCTACCGACCCTGTGGGCGGTAGTAGACCCCCTACCGACCCTGTGGGCGGTAGTGGACCCCCTACAGACCCTGTGGGCGGTAGTGGACCCCCTACCTACCGTGTGAGCGGTAGTGGACCCCCTACCGACCCTGTGGGCGGTAGTGGACCCCCTACCGACCCTGTGGGCGGTAGTGGACCCCCTACTGACCCTGTGGGCGGTATTGGACCCCTACCGACCCTGTGGGCGCTAATGGACCCCCTACCGACCCTCTGGGCGGTAGTGGACCCCCTACCAACCGTGTGGGCGGTAATGGACCCCCTACCGACCCTGTGGGCGGTAGTGGACCCCCTACCGACCCTGTGGGCGGTAGTGGACCCCCTACCTACCGTGTGGGCGGTGGTGGACCCCCTACCGACCCTGTGGGCGGTAGTGGACCCCCTACCGACCCTGTGGGCGGTAGTGGACCCCCCTACCGACCCTGTGGGCGGTAGTAGACCCCCTACCGACCCTGTGGGCGGTAGTGGACCCCATACCTACCGTGTGGGCGGTAGTGGACCCCCTACAGACCCTGTAGGCGGTAGTGGACCCCCTACCTACCGTGTGGGCGGTAGTGGACCCCCTACAGACCCTGTGGGCGGTAGTGGACCCCCTACAGACCCTGTGGGCGGTAGTGGACCCCCTACAGACCCTGTGGGCGGTAGTGGACCCCCTACAGACCCTGTGGGCGGTAGTGGGCCCCTTACCGACCCTGTGGGCGGTAGTGGACCCCCTACCGAACCTGTGGGCGGTAGTGGACCCTCTACCGACCCTATGGGCGCTAGTGGACCCCCTACCGACCCTCTGGGCGGTAGTGGACCCACTACCGACCCTGTGGGCGGTAGTGGACCCCCTACTGACCCTGTGGGTGGCAGTGGACCGCCCTACCGACCCTGTGGGTGGTAGTGGACCCCTTACCGACCCTGTGGGCGGCAGTGGACCCCTACCTACCGTGTGGGCGGCAGTGGACCCACATCCGACCGTGTGGGCAGTAGTGGACCGCCTACCGACCATTGTGGGCGGTAGTGGACCCCCTACCGACCCTGTGGGCGGTAGTGGACCCCCTACAGACCCTGTGGGCGGTAGTGGACCCCCTACCAACCGTGTGGGCGGTAGTGGACCCCCTACCGACCCTGTGGGCGGTAGTGGACCCCCTACCGACCCTGTGGGCGGTAGTGGACCCCCTACCGACCCTGTGGGCGGTAGTAGACCCCCTACCGACCCTGTGGGCGGTAGTGGACCCCCTACAGACCCTGTGGGCGGTAGTGGACCCCCTACCTACCGTGTGGGCGGTAGTGGACCCCCTACCGACCCTGTGGGCGGTAGTGGACCCCCTACCGACCCTGTGGGCGGTAGTGGACCCCCTACTGACCCTGTGGGCGGTATTGGACCCCTACCGACCCTGTGGGCGCTAATGGACCCCCTACCGACCCTCTGGGCGGTAGTGGACCCACTACCGACCCTGTGGGCGGTAGTGGACCCCCTACTGACCCTGTGGGCGGCAGTGGACCCCCTACCGACCCTGTGGGTGGTAGTGGACCCCATACCGACCCTGTGGGCGGCAGTGGACCCCCTACCTACCGTGTGGGCGGCAGTGGACCCACATCCGACCCTGTGGGCAGTAGTGGACCGCCTACCGACCCTGTGGGCGGTAGTGGACCCCCTACCGACCCTGTGGGCGGTAGTGGACCCCCTACCGACCCTGTGGGCGGTAGTGGACTCCCCACCTACCGTGTGGGCGGTAGTGGACCCCCTACCGACCCTGTGGGCGGTAGTGGACCCCCTACCGACCCTGTGGGAGGTAGTGGACCCCCCTACCGATCCTGTGGGCGGTAGTGGACCCCCTACCGACCCTGTGGGCGGTAGTGGACCCCCTACCGACCCTGTGGGCGGTAGTGGACCCCCAACCGACCCTGTGGGCGGTAGTGGACCCCCTACCGACCCTGTGGGCGGTAGTGGAACCACTACCGACCCTGTGGGCGGTAGTGGACCCCCTACCGACCCTGTGGGCGGTAGTGGACCCCCTACAGACCCTGTGGGCGGTAGTGGACCCCCTACAGACCCTGTGGGCGGTAGTGGACCCCCTACCTACCGTGTGGGCGGTAGTGGACCCCCTACAGACCCTGTGGGCGGTATTGGACCCCCTAACGACCCTGTGGGCGGTAGGGGACCCCCTCCAGACCCTGTGGGCGGTAGTGGACCCCCTACAGACCCTGTGGGCGGCAGTGGACCCCCTACCTACCGTGTGGGCGGCAGTGGACCCACTACCTACCGTGTGGGCGGTAGTGGACCCCCTACAGACCCTGAGGGCGGTAGTGGACCCCCTACAGACCCTGTGGGCGGTAGTGGACCCCCTACAGACCCTGTGGGCGGTAGTGGACCCCCTACCTATCGTGTGGGCGGTAGTGAACCCCCTACAGACCCTGTGGGCGGTAGTGGACCCCTTACCGACCCTGAGGGCGGTAGTGGACCCCCTACCGGCCCTGTGGGCGGTAGTGGACCCCCTACCGACCCTGTGGGCGGTAGTGGACCCCCTACTGACCCTGTGGGCGGCAGTGGACCCCCTACTGACACTGTAGGCAGTAGTGGACCCCCCTACCGACCGTGTGGGCGGCAGTGGACCATTTACCGACCGTGTGGGCGGTAGTGGACCCCTTACCGACCCTGTGGGCGGTAGTGGACCCCCTACAGACCCTGTGGGCGGTAGTGGACCCCCTACAGACCCTGTGGACGGTAGTGGACCCCCTACAGACCCTGTAGGCGGTAGTGGACCCCCTACCGACCCTGTGGGCGGTAGTGGACCCCCTACAGACCCTGTGGGCGGTAGTGGACCCCCTACAGACCCTGTGGGCGGTAGTGGACCCCCTACCGACCCTGTGGGCGGTAGTGGACCCCCTACCGACCCTGTGGGCGGCAGTGGACCCCCTACCGACCCTGTGGGCGGTAGTGGACCCCTACCTACCGTGTGGGCGGTAGTGGACCCCCTACAGACCCTGTGGGCGGTAGTGGACCCCCTTACCGACCCTGTGGGCGGTAGTGGACCCCCTACCGACCCTGTGGGCGGTAGTGGACCCCCTACCGACCCTGTGGGCGCTAGTGGACCCCCTACCGACCCTCTGGGCGGTAGTGGACCCACTACCGACCCTGTGGGCGGTAGTGGGCCCCCTACTGACCCTGTGGGCGGCAGTGGACCCCCTACCGACCCTGTGGGCGGTAGTGGACCCCCTACCGACCCTGTGGGCGGTAGTGGACCCCCTACAGACCCTGTAGGCGGTAGTGGACCCCCTACCTACCGTGTGGGCGGTAGTGGACCCCCTACAGACCCTGTGGGCGGTATTGGACCCCCTAACGACCCTGTGGGCGGTAGGGGACCCCCTCCAGACCCTGTGGGCGGTAGTGGACCCCCTACCTACCGTGTGGGCGGTAGTGGACCCCCTACAGACCCTGTGGGCGGTATTGGACCCCCTAACGACCCTGTGGGCGGTAGGGGACCCCCTCCAGACCCTGTGGGCGGTAGTGGACCCCCTACAGACCCTGTGGGCGGCAGTGGACCCCCTACCTACCGTGTGGGCGGCAGTGGACCCACTACCTACCGTGTGGGCGGTAGTGGACCCCCTACAGACCCTGAGGGCGGTAGTGGACCCCCTACAGACCCTGTGGGCGGTAGTGGACCCCCTGCAGACCCTGTGGGCGGTAGTGGACCCCCTACCTATCGTGTGGGCGGTAGTGAACCCCCTACAGACCCTGTGGGCGGTAGTGGACCCCTTACCGACCCTGAGGGCGGTAGTGGACCCCCTACCGGCCCTGTGGGCGGTAGTGGACCCCCTACCGACCCTGTGGGCGGTAGTGGACCCCCTACTGACCGTGTGTGCGGCAGTGGACCCCCTACTGACACTGTAGGCAGTAGTGGACCCCCCTACCGACCGTGTGGGCGGCAGTGGACCATTTACCGACCGTGTGGGCGGTATTGGACCCCTTACCGACCCTGTGGGCGGTAGTGGACCCCCTACAGACCCTGTGGGCGGTAGTGGACCCCCTACAGACCCTGTGGACGGTAGTGGACCCCCTACAGACCCTGTAGGCGGTAGTGAACCCCCTACCGACCCTGTGGGCGGTAGTGGACCCCCTACAGACCCTGTGGGCGGTAGTGGACCCCCTACAGACCCTGTGGGCGGTAGTGGACCCCCTACCGACCCTGTGGGCGGTAGTGGACCCCCTACCGACCCTGTGGGCGGCAGTGGACCCCCTACCGACCCTGTGGGCGGTAGTGGACCCCTACCTACCGTGTGGGCGGTAGTGGACCCCCTACAGACCCTGTGGGCGGTAGCGGACCCCTTACCGACCCTGTGGGCGGTAGTGGACCCCCTACCGACCCTGTGGGCGGTAGTGGGCCCCTACCGACCCTGTGGGCGCTAGTGGACCCCCTACCGACCCTCTGGGCGGTAGTGGACCCACTACCGACCCTGTGGGCGGTAGTGGGTCCCCTACTGACCCTGTGGGCGGCAGTGGACCCCCTACCGACCCTGTGGGCGGCAGTGGACCCCCTACCGACCCTGTGGGCGGTAGTGGACCCCCTACAGACCCTGTAGGCGGTAGTGGACCCCCTACCTACCGTGTGGGCGGTAGTGGACCCCCTACAGACCCTGTGGTCGGTAGTGGACCCCCTACAGACCCTGTGGGCGGTAGTGGATCCCCTACCGACCCTGTGGGCGGTAGTGGACCCCCTACCGACCCTGTGTGCGCTAGTGGACCCCCTACCGACCCTCTGGGCGTTAGTGGACCCACTACCGACCCTGTGGGCGGTAGTGGACCCCCTACCGACCCTGTGGGCGGCAGTGGACCCCCTACCTACCGTGTGGGCGGCAGTGGACCCACTACCGACCCTGTGGGCGGTAGTGGACCCCCTACCGACCCTGTGGGCGGTAGTGGACCCCCTACAGACCCTGTGGGCGGTAGTGGACCCCCTACAGACCCTGTGGGCGGTAGTGGACCCCCTAATAACCGTGTGGGCGGTAGTGGACCCCCTACAGACCCTGTAGGCGGTAGTGGACCCCCTACCGACCCTGTGGGCGGTAGTGGACCCCCTACAGACCCTGTGGGCGGTAGTGGACCCCCTACAGACCCTGTGGGTGGTAGTGGACCCCCTACAGACCCTGTGGGCGGTAGTGGACCACTACCTACCGTGTGGGCGGTAGTGGAACCCCTACAGACCCTGTGGGCGATAGTGGACCCCTTACCGACCCTGTGGGCGGTAGTGGACCCCCTACCGACCCTGTGGGCGGTATTGGACCCCCTACCGACCCTGTGGGCGCTAGTGGTCCCCGTACCGACCCTCTGGGTGGTAGTGGACCCACTACCGACCCTGTGGGCGGCAGTGGACCCCCTACCGACCCTGTGGGCGGTAGTGGACCCCCTACCTACCGTGTGGGCGGTAGTGGACCCCCTACAGACCCTGTAGGCGGTAGTGGACCCCCTACCTACCGTGTGGGCGGTAGTGGACCCCCTACAGACCCTGTGGGCAGTAGTGGACTCCCTACAGACCCTGTGGGCAGTAGTGGACCCCCTACAGACCCTGTGGGCGGTAGTGGACCCCCTACAGACCCTGTGGGCAGTAGCGGACCCCCTACAGACCCTGTGGGCGGTAGTGGACCCCCTACAGACCCTGTGGGCAGTAGTGGACCCCCTACAGACCCTGTGGGCGGTAGTGGACCCCTTACCGACCCTGTGGGTGGTAGTGGACCCCCTACCGACCCTGTGGGCGGTAGTGGACGCCCCTACCGACCCTATGGGCGCTAGTGGACACCTTACCGACCCTCTGGGCGGTAGTGGACCCACTACCGACCCTGTGGGCGGTAGTGGACCCCCTACTGACCCTGTGGGTGGCGGTGGACCCCCTACCGACCCTGTGGGTGGTAGTGGACCCCCTACCGACCCTGTGGGCGGCAGTGGACCCCCTACCTACCGTGTGGGCGGCAGTGGACCCACATCCGACCCTGTGGGCAGTAGTTGACCCCCTACCGACCCTGTGGGCGGTAGTGGACCCCCTACCGACCCTGTGGGCGGTAGTGGACCCCCTACTGACCCTGTGGGTGGCAGTGGACCGCCTACCGACCCTGTGGGTGGTAGTGGACCCCTTACCGACCCTGTGGGCGGCAGTGGACCCCCTACCTACCGTGTGGGCGGCAGTGGACCCACATCCGACCGTGTGGGCAGTAGTGGACCGCCTACCGACATTGTGGGCGGTAGTGGACCCCCTACCGACCCTGTGGGCGGTAGTGGACCCCCTACAGACCCTGTGGGCGGTAGTGGACCCCCTACCAACCGTGTGGGCGGTAGTGGACCCCCTACCGACCCTGTGGGCGGTAGTGGACCCCCTACCGACCCTGTGGGCGGTAGTGGACCCCCCTACCGACCCTGTGGGCGGTAGTAGACCCCCTACCGACCCTGTGGGCGGTAGTGGACCCCCTACAGACCCTGTGGGCGGTAGTGGACCCCCTACCTACCGTGTGAGCGGTAGTGGACCCCCTACCGACCCTGTGGGCGGTAGTGGACCCCCTACCGACCCTGTGGGCGGTAGTGGACCCCCTACTGACCCTGTGGGCGGTATTGGACCCCTACCGACCCTGTGGGCGCTAATGGACCCCCTACCGACCCTCTGGGCGGTAGTGGACCCACTACCGACCCTGTGGGCGGTAGTGGACCCCCTACTGACCCTGTGGGCGGCAGTGGACCCCCTACCGACCCTGTGGGTGGTAGTGGACCCCCTACCGACCCTGTGGGCGGCAGTGGACCCCCTACCTACCGTGTGGGCGGCAGTGGACCCACATCCGACCCTGTGGGCAGTAGTGGACCCCCTACCGACCCTGTGGGCGGTAGTGGACCCCCTACCGACCCTGTGGGCGGTAGTGGACCCCCTACCGACCCTGTGGGCGGTAGTGGACCCCCTACCGACCCTGTGGGCGGTAGTGGACTCCCCACCTACCGTGTGGGCGGTAGTGGACCCCTACCTACTGTGTGGGCGGTAGTGGAACCCCTACAGACCCTGTGGGCGATAGTGGACCGCTTACCGACGCTGTGGGCGGTAGTGGACCCCCTACTGACCCTGTGGGCGGTATTGGACCCCTACCGACCCTGTGGGCGCTAATGGACCCCCTACCGACCCTCTGGGCGGTAGTGGACCCACTACCGACCCTCTGGGCGGTAGTGGACCCCCTACTGACCCTGTGGGCGGCAGTGGACCCCCTACCGACCCTGTGGGCGGTAGTGGACCGCCTACCTATTGGTGGGCGGTAGTGGACCCCCTACAGACCCTGTAGGCGGTAGTGGACCCCGTACCTACCGTGTGGGCGGTAGTGGACCCCCTACAGACCCTGTGGGCGGTAGTGGACCCCCTAAAGACCCTGTGGGCGGTAGTGGACCCCCTACAGACCCTGTGGGCGGTAGTGGACCCCCTACAGACCCTGTGGGCGGTAGTGGGCCCCTTACCGACCCTGTGGGCGGTAGTGGACCCCCTACCGACCCTGTGGGCGGTAGTGGACCCTCTACCGACCCTATGGGCGCTAGTGGACCCCCTACCGACCCTCTGGGCGGTAGTGGACCCACTACCGACCCTGTGGGCGGTAGTGGACCCCTTACTGACCCTGTGGGTGGCAGTGGACCCCCTACCGACCCTGTGGGTGGTAGTGGACCCCTTACCGACCCTGTGGGCGGCAGTGGACCCCCTACCTACCGTGTGGGCGGCAGTGGACCCACATCCGACCCTGTGGGCAGTAGTGGACCGCCTACCGACATTGTGGGCGGTAGTGGACCCCCTACCGACCCTGTGGGCGGTAGTGGACCCCCTACAGACCCTGTGGGCGGTAGTGGACCCCCTACCAACCGTGTGGGCGGTAATGGACCCCCTACCGACCCTGTGGGCGGTAGTGGACCCCCTACCGACCCTGTGGGCGGTAGTGGACCCCCTACCTACCGTGTGGGCGGTGGTGGACCCCCTACCGACCCTGTGGGCGGTAGTGGACCCCCCTACCGACCCTGTGGGCGGTAGTAGACCCCCTACCGACCCTGTGGGCGGTAGTGGACCCCATACCTACCGTGTGGGCGGTAGTGGACCCCCTACAGACCCTGTAGGCGGTAGTGGACCCCCTACCTACCGTGTGGGCGGTAGTGGACCCCCTACAGACCCTGTGGGCGGTAGTGGACCCCCTACAGACCCTGTGGGCGGTAGTGGACCCCCTACAGACCCTGTGGGCGGTAGTGGACCCCCTACAGACCCTGTGGGCGGTAGTGGACCCCCAACAGACCCTGTGGGCGGCAGTGGACCCCCTACCGACCCTGTGGGCGGTAGTGGACCCCTACCTACCGTGTGGGCGGTAGTGGACCCCCTACAGACCCTGTGGGCGGTAGCGGACCCCTTACCGACCCTGTGGGCGGTAGTGGACCCCCTACCGACCCTGTGGGCGGTAGTGGGCCCCTACCGACCCTGTGGGCGCTAGTGGACCCCCTACCGACCCTCTGGGCGGTAGTGGACCCACTACCGACCCTGTGGGCGGTAGTGGGTCCCCTACTGACCCTGTGGGCGGCAGTGGACCCCCTACCGACCCTGTGGGCGTTAGTGGACCCCCTACCAACCGTGTGGGCGGTAGTGGACCCCCTACAGACCCTGTAGGCGGTAGTGGACCCCCTACCTACCGTGTGGGCGGTAGTGGACCCCCTACAGACCCTGTGGGCGGTAGTGGACCCCCTACAGACCCTGTGGGCGGTAGTGGATCCCCTACCGACCCTGTGGGCGGTAGTGGACCCCCTACCGACCCTGTGTGCGCTAGTGGACCCCCTACCGACCCTCTGGGCGTTAGTGGACCCACTACCGACCCTGTGGGCGGTAGTGGACCCCCTACCGACCCTGTGGGCGGCAGTGGACCCCCTACCTACCGTGTGGGCGGCAGTGGACCCACTACCGACCCTGTGGGCGGTAGTGGACCCCCTACCGACCCTGTGGGCGGTAGTGGACCCCCTACAGACCCTGTGGGCGGTAGTGGACCCCCTACAGACCCTGTGGGCGGTAGTGGACCCCCTACCAACCGTGTGGGCGGTAGTGGACCCCCTACAGACCCTGTAGGCGGTAGTGGACCCCCTACCGACCCTGTGGGCGGTAGTGGACCCCCTACAGACCCTGTGGGCGGTAGTGGACCCCCTACAGACCCTGTGGGTGGTAGTGGACCCCCTACAGACCCTGTGGGCGGTAGTGGACCACTACCTACCGTGTGGGCGGTAGTGGAACCCCTACAGACCCTGTGGGCGATAGTGGACCCCTTACCGACCCTGTGGGCGGTAGTGGACCCCCTACCGACCCTGTGGGCGGTATTGGACCCCCTACCGACCCTGTGGGCGCTAGTGGTCCCCGTACCGACCCTCTGGGTGGTAGTGGACCCACTACCGACCCTGTGGGCGGCAGTGGACCCCCTACCGACCCTGTGGGCGGTAGTGGACCCCCTACCTACCGTGTGGGCGGTAGTGGACCCCCTACAGACCCTGTAGGCGGTAGTGGACCCCCTACCTACCGTGTGGGCGGTAGTGGACCCCCTACAGACCCTGTGGGCAGTAGTGGACCCCCTACAGACCCTGTGGGCAGTAGTGGACCCCCTACAGACCCTGTGGGCGGTAGTGGACCCCCTACAGACCCTGTGGGCAGTAGCGGACCCCCTACAGACCCTGTGGGCGGTAGTGGACCCCCTACAGACCCTGTGGGCAGTAGTGGACCCCCTACAGACCCTGTGGGCGGTAGTGGACCCCTTACCGACCCTGTGGGTGGTAGTGGACCCCCTACCGACCCTGTGGGCGGTAGTGGACGCCCTACCGACCCTATGGGCGCTAGTGGACACTTACCGACCCTCTGGGCGGTAGTGGACCCACTACCGACCCTGTGGGCGGTAGTGGACCCCCTACTGACCCTGTGGGTGGCGGTGGACCCCCTACCGACCCTGTGGGTGGTAGTGGACCCCCTACCGACCCTGTGGGCGGCAGTGGACCCCCTACCTACCGTGTGGGCGGCAGTGGACCCACATCCGACCCTGTGGGCAGTAGTTGACCCCCTACCGACCCTGTGGGCGGTAGTGGACCCCCTACCGACCCTGTGGGCGGTAGTGGACCCCCTACAGACCCTGTGGGCGGTAGTGGACCCCCTACCAACCGTGTGGGCGGTAGTGGACCCCCTACCGACCCTGTGGGCGGTAGTGGACCCCCTACCGACCCTGTGGGCGGTAGTGGACCCCCTACCTACCGTGTGGGCGGTAGTGGACCCCCTACCGACCCTGTGGGCGGTAGTGGACCCCTTACCGACCCTGTGGGCGGTAGTAGACCCCCTACCGACCCTGTGGGCGGTAGTGGACCCCCTAAAGACCCTGTGGGTGGTAGTGGACCCCTACCTACCGTGTGGGCGGTAGTGGACCCCCTACCGACCCTGTGGGCGGTAGTGGACCCCCTACCCAGCAAACACAAATCATCTACACAACGTTCGCCTATCTCTTGCCATAGGTGTGGGAATGATTTGCATTGAGAATGGTGCAGGAGAGCCTTTGAGAAACTTTTACTCAAAAAATCCAAACACAAAGGTTTAATTATAAATTGTTTTTCTACAATTATTTTCTTCCAAATGTAAAACAAATAGTTTTTACATGTTTAAATATAAAATTTATGGTGTTTTTTTGTAAAATTCATTAATAAATTGTGAATGATATATATTGGCTGAGTGAAACCTTTATAATCCATTTAGTTATAATTTGAACAGAAAAAAGTATTTTTCCAAATTTTCTAAAAATTGCTCTTTTTAACACAATTTGACTCCTTATACATTCCACTAAACACTATATCATGTTTAAATATATAATTTATGTATTATTCTCTAAAATAATTTATATAAATTATATAAGTTGCTGGAAAGTGGTGTTAAGGATTTTGAAAACATTTTGTTGTGTTAATATGTTCTTATTAACTATGTCTCAAGTTCACAGTTTATCAAACAAGAATATTAACATTCGTCAACTCTTAAAATCTTATATGTTATCTTGCTGGTGCAAAAAAGGGTGAATCTTTAGGAACAGCTATAGTATCTATATATCACAAATGGTGTTTTCCCTAACTCAAACAATGTAGGGTTTATTATTCTACACATATTTCTAATGACTCTTAGATGTTTACATTCTCTGAAGTATAATTGTGAAGGCTGTGTCCATCACTCTCAACACAGATTCTTAAACTCGTCTCTGCAGGTTCAACTATATAATTAGTTTCCATTTTGAATTTCCATGGACATTTGTATCCAAAATGAAACCAATGTGGTTTCCTTCAGCGCCTTCAGCCAGCACATTTGCTCATTCATTTCCACAGATTCCAACAAGGTAGGGGATTTACAGAAATTTGTATATTCATATTGTTATATATTAAAAATATGAATGCAGTTCAATATGATAAGACAAATACATGAGTTTATGATAAATTCGTTTTCTGTGATATACCATTGATATGCTCTTTTTTTCTTTAAACGGCAGACTAAACTAAAGTGCTCACATCAACAGATTTGATGTATAAATGGTCAACGCTCAACAGAGTTAGTATAAATGTATTAGTATAAATCTTACTTGTCTCATTGTTAATTCACATTCAATGTCAACTTGTGGTTTTGATGTGGCACGTTTGGCCAAGACACCCCACCCCATTATGCACCCCATACCCATCTTGTGGGCGGTTGTGGAAAGGGTTACAGAGGCACATAATGGGCTCAGGGACTGAACCCCACAATTCATTTAGCTAAGCAAGTTACAATCTTGATGAGCTAGTTACAAAATTCAATATAAGTCATCACATCAACAATGGGTTCGAGATCGACCTCAAGTACAGGTTCTAAATTAAGCAACTGACATATGTGGAGAGCTAGTATCAAAATTTATATGTTTGTCCTGCACACCGTCCCCCATCCAGTGGGCAGCGGTGGATAGGTTACAATCACTTAGTTGTTATCTACAGTTAGCAAACTGGGGATATTTGGCTAAAATTTCTGGTAGCAGATCATTTTGAATGAAATATTGACACATCGCTGGAACATTGGTTATAGAATTGTCTCTAAATTCATGTATCTTTTCGCACTCCATCACATAGTGACGGAGGGTGTGCGAATAATTTTGTTGACACAGTTTACATTTGGTCAGGTCTACATCAGCAGATAATGAGAATTCCCAGAGATACTTGTAACCGAGTCTAAGCCGAGCAGTAGTAACATCTAGAAGTCTGCTGATTTTATTGGATGATCCATAGATGTGTGGCTCCTCTTGTATGATATGTATGATAGATGGAATTACTAGTTCCAGTTTCTAGGCAGGCGATGAGTACTCACAATAACCTTAATTAAGCGTCAAAACAAAAATGTGTATACTCTTTTTACTCTCCTGACCTTAGTTCTCGAGCTATGTATTTCATTTTGGTACCAACGTGTTCGCAATAACATTCTCTAGAAGAAAATCAGCAAAAACGGTCACCAAAAGTTATATGAATACCAGCACCCAATAAATACCTACGTAAATGACTCGCCGTGAGTGTCCAAGAGCAACAAAATGTTTTTACTCTTGGGATTGTTATCACTTCCACACTTGTCCTACAGCGTTAATTTTGGTATCAATGTACTCGCAATGAAATTCCCAACACGGTGATATGAATATAAACGTAGAATAATGGTCGCTGCCCACCCGCAAGAGTGTGGGAAGTGGCGGAACTGTTACCCAGTATTGGTGACAAGACGACACATGGGCGATACAGTGCTTTGAAAGTTTATAATTATATCACTGTCCTGACATTATTATTGTATGTACGTCATTCATTTTTGTGCCAATGTTTTCGCAATAGAATGTTCTATGAGCCCGTAGGTAAAAAAGAGCAACAAAGCGTAAGATAGAATAGCACCATATATAAAACAACGCTGGTACATATCAGTGAGCGTCAAACACACACAAAATGTGTGTGTTTGATGGTGGTCAAACGATGTTTGATGTGTTTGATCAGGTGATGTCCTGATCCGCATAATTAAAGTATGAATTATGTTGAGAAAAAATAAGAAAAAAGGGAAAAAACAGGGGTGGGAGAAACATGACAGAAAAAGAGTAAAAATACAATTTGGTCAACAAAACAGCATTGTTTAAAATAAAAGATATGGATTGACATTTTGGGGGTTAGGTTGGTAGGTCTTTCTTCATATGACAGGTTAACAGGTAGAACAAAGATTACCATTTATATATGGATAACTATTATAAGTCGGTTTGAATGAGTGAATTGCTGCTTGAAGATAGGTATATACACCTGTGGTACTATCAGATTGCATCGTGGTGAGCCTAAAACCCTTTAGATCCAAGCAAAGGGTAAAATGCCAGCAGATACAATTGCGAACACATTGATACCAAAATGAAAGACATATGACGAGAATTGAGGTAACCAAAGTGAAAAGAGTGTTCACATTACATTGCACTAGAGTGCTCCCGGGTTACTTTCTCTCACTTTCTCTGTTTTGTGCGGATGGTACACCTTGCTTTTGGAGTTTATATGCATTTAAACCTGTAGATAATTCTATTGCTAACACATTGATACCAAAATGAAAGACCTAGGATGACAATTGGGGTGACCAAAATGAAAAGAGTGTATACATTTTATCGCTCTTGTGCGCTCCCTGGTAACACACTCTCGCTTACTCTGTTTGTTGCGGATGGTAAGCCGGGCTTTTGGAGTTTATATGCCTTTAGTCCTGTAGAGAATTCTATTGCGAACACATTGATGCCAAATTGAAAAAACTAGGATGAGAATTGAGGTAACAAAGTTGAAAAGGGTATACACTTTTCAGTATTATCACGCTCTCTAATGTAATGAGAGTTGCCTGAGGGTGGCTCAGCTTTCTTTTTCTGGTACCCTTGGCCTACATTCATCTTGTCGGCGGGTGGAGCGCGCTGCTGTCTTTGACATTATATGCACATAGTTCTGTTGGGAATTCTATTGCGAACGCATTGATACCAAAATGAAAGACATAGGACAAGAATTAAGGTGACAAAGTTGAAAAGAGTATACACTTTTCAGTATTTCCGCGCACTACCTGGGAATGTCCAAACAAAAATGGAGAGAGTGGAGGGGTAACTTGCCCAAAACGCGAAAGTGTTTGGGGAGATTAACTTTCGTTCAATACTATTATGCAAAAGGAGCCACACATCTATGGTTCATCCAATAAAATCAGCAGACTTCTAGATGTTACTACTGCTCGGCTTAGACTCGGTTACAAGTATTTCTGGGAATTCTCATTATCTGCCGATGTAGACCTGACCAAATGTTAACTGTCAACAAAATTATTTGCACACCCCTTCGTCACTATGTGATAGTGAATTCAGAGACAATTCTATAACCAATGTACCAACGATGTGTCAATATTTCATTCAAAATGATCTGGTACCAGAAATTTTAGCCAAATATCCCCAGTTTGCTAACTGTAAGTAGTAACTAAGTGATTGTAACCTATCCACCGCTGCCCACTGGATGGGGAGCGGTGTGCAGGACAAACATATCAATTGTGACACTAGCTCTCCACATATGTCAGTTGCTTAATTTAGAAACTGTACTTGTGATCGATCTCGAACCTATTGTTGATGTGACGACTTATACTGAATTTTGTAACTAGCTCATCAAGATTGTAACTTGCTTAGCTAAATGAATTGTTGGGTTCAGTCCCTGAGCCCATTATGTGCCTCTGCAACCCTTTCCACTACCGCCCACAAGATGGGTATGGGGTGCATAATAAATGAACTAAACTAACTTTAAGGCATCCTGAAAGAAAGCTTGGAGGGCTTGAAAAATTGCAGAACGAAGCCTTGAGGATAATCCTTGGGTGCCTTCGTACCACAAAGATACTTAATATGAGAAAGGAACTTAATATTCCGAGCGTTGTTTATCGTGTTACTGAAAATAACTGTCAAATTGGTATAAAAATGCTTAGGCTAGCTCATCCTAACCCTTGCACAGAAGCCCTCCAGAATTTCTTTATTGAATGTAAACATTGTTTCAAATAGATAAATAAAATTGGAACTGAACTCAGAAAGTATCAGATTTATAATTTGTACCAAGAGAGACAACAATAGCACTTTCCTGCACTGTAGGAAATTACACCCTTTTCAATTTTAATCCCTCCCTTTCCATCAAAGGAGCAAATTAGAGATCAGTCCCAGCTTTGTCTTGAGGCAAAGCTCAACGTCTTAAGCCATACTGATGCTCTGTCCACAGAGCATTCTCTCTCTCAAATCATATACACTGAAGGTTTCCTACAGCGCCCAACGGGTGCAGCTGGAAGTGCAGTTGTCCTGGCAATAGGATATGACTTATATTTTGAGTGGGGAGTCCGTATAAACAACTGGGCCTCTACCCTTCAGACTGAACTATTTGCCTTGCTCCTTGCACTGAAATGTGTACAAGTATCCAAACTTGATACATTAGTTGTAAGTGACTCTTTATCATCCTTAATTGCTCTCAACTCTTTAAGACATAACTGTAACATGCTTGTGTCTGAAGCTAGACACAAATACAATAACAACTTGAGGAACCTTATCATAAACAATAATCTCAACAAAAATCACATAGTTCTCAGAGGTGATTTCAATATTGACCTAGGGCTACAAAATAACCCTCAAGTAGACTGTTTCCTCAACAGCATGAATTCCTGTATGCTCATCCCCGCAATCACCAGGCCCACCCGAGTCACTCAAACATCTGCGACTACCCTGGATCACTGATGGACCAACATAACAGCTCCTCTTACATCAAGTATAATCACTGACAGAACAACTGACCACTATCCTACCTTCCTTGTAGCGAACATGGCCATAACACCACCAGGTAACAAGAAAATTACCTTTAGGTTACAATGTGAAGCGGCAATAGGCAATCTCACAAATGCCCTCCACAATGTAAACTGGGAATCTAAATTTATCAATACACAGGATAATAATTCGTTAACTAGCCTCTTTCCAAAATTTAAAGCCTTTACAATACTTATTGTCCTCTCCTCACCAAGCAAGTAACTGGCAAAAAGGTTAAATAATCCCTGGCTCACTAATGGCATACTTAAAGCAATCGACAAGAAACATGAATATGAAAAAAAAACTTAGGATTGGCCTAGTTGGAAAAGAAGTAGTTAAGAGGTATTCATCAGTGCTTACCAGTATAATAAGAGCAAAGCGTTCCTATTACGAGAATAGATTCAAAGAAGCAAAAGGCAACATAAAAAGCACATGGAGAGCCATCTCTACCATCCTAGGAGCTAAACAACATTCACATAATAAGATAAAAATCTCCAAGGATGGTTATACACCTGCAACAGATCTTGAAACAGCAACTGAATTTAATAGCTTCTTTTCATCGTTTGGTGCTCACCTTGCCCGAAAAATCCCAGAGACTCAGACATATGTTACCACATATCTTTCACGCAGCTATCCAAACTCTCTTCTCCTCTCTCCGGTCAGCCCTACAGATGTTGTGTCCATCATTCACTCGCTAAAAACCAAAGCTGGGAACATTAGTGAAATACCATCGATGGTACACAGGCGTGCCTCCCATGCCCTTGCACCATCCATAGCACTGCTGTTCAACAAATCCCTAGAGTGTCATACCTTCCCTGATATCCTTAAAAAAGCAAGAGTAACGCCAGTTCATAAAGGAGGTAACACGGCAGACATAAATAATTACAGACCCATATCGAATCTACCTATATTATCAAAATTATTTTTTTTTTTTTTACAAACAGCTCTACTCCAATCTTGTAAAATTCAATATACTAAGTCCCTGTCAGTTTGGCTTCCGCTCCCAAAAGAGTACCAATGATGCTATTGTTAGTCTGCTTGACTTAATCTTCTCAGCCCTTGACAAAAGTGAGTTTCCAATTGAACTCTTCATCGGCCTGAGAAAGGCCTTTGATACTGTTAACCATAACTACCTCTTACTTAAATTCCACCATTATGGAATCCGTGGCCTTGCCCTAAACTATATCCGATCCTATCTTAGTAACAGACACCAATATGAAGCCATCAATGATATAACCTCTCCCACTCTACCACTTAATTACCGTAAAGGTGCCACAGAGCAGCATCCTAGGACCCTCCTGTTTCTTATATACATCAATGATCTCCCTAATGTCTCTAACATACTTAAACCTATATTGTTGGCTGATGATACTACTCATCTACTCTGACCCCAACCCACTCCTGTTAAATAATGTTGTAAACAATTAATTAAAAAAAGTCTACTTGTGGATGTCAACCAACAAACCTCACACAAAACATAGAAAAGACCTACTATATCTTATTTGGAAACAAATCAACAAATGCAATTCAGCTTCAGATAGATAATGTAAACATTAGCAATAAAAATGATGGAAAGTTTCTTAGCCTATACTTAGACAAGAGACTCAACTTCCGCACCCATATACAACACATAACTAAAAAGGTTTCTAAAACAGTTGGTATACTGTTTAAGATCAGATATTATGTACCCTACTCTGCTCTCCTCTCACTCTATTATGCACTTATCTATCCCTATCATTCTTATGGCGTTTGGTGCTTGGGGTTCAACCTCTGCAAACTACCTCAAGCCCATCATCATCCAGTAAAAATCTGCTATCAGGACAATAAATAACTCTACCTTCAGACAACACACAGCTCCCTTGTTCAAATCCTTAAACATGCTAAACAAATTCACTCCATACATTCTCCTGTGTAAATTACGTTTATAAAGCCCTTTTTCTAACTGCAAACCCTGTTCTGAAACTCTTCCTGGAGAGATGTAATAGAACACATGGCCACGTCCCCACCAGACATAAATATCTCTTTGATATCCCCAGAGTCAAACTTAATCTATGTAAACACTCTATGTAAATAAAGGGACCTAGTCTATGGAACTCACTCCCTTATAATGATTTGAAAAGCTGTCCAACTTCTGCCATATTCAAAAATAAAACCAAAAAGTACCTGTAGTACTTTTTAAGTACGAGGGAGTAATGCGCAAAGCGTCCCTCACCTGTGACGTCACAGCGTCACCTGACGCCATATCAACACATCGGCCATTTTGTCGTCAGTTCAGTCATGGCGAGGACTAACCCTTCATGCAAACTGCACCTACTATTAAGAAGAAGAAGATTTTGTGTTCCACCGATAGTATTATCGTAAGTAAGCACTTATATTTTATATTTTATTAAATTAATTGATTCTATTTTTCTGTAATAAAGGTCCAAAGGGTTGTTAAGGAACGGGTGTAGCGATACCGACGCTCAGTGCGCTCAACTCACACCAAAGTATCACCTGTGTAGCTTCTGTAATTAGTGTTAATTAGTTATGCTATAAGATAATGAAGCGAGTATAAGATTAACTCGCTACAAGGGTACTGTGTTGGGAGGTGAGGGCTGTTACTGGTGTCTGTGGGGATGTGAGGACTTGTACCAACCACTATCACCACCAGTACCTTGTCTTGCATCCTGCTTAGTATTCCTATTGAGATATGAAGTATTATTGCATTCATATAATTATTCATTCATTGTCATTACTATTTTTATGGGCTATGTTCTGTTACCCTAATGCTTTTTACCCCTGGGCATGTCCATTTACTCTCCAGCCCTTCACAAGCCACTGCTGCACCCCCTCCATGCCCATACTTACTGTGCTTATTCTTACAGGACTGCACTGCATTATGTGGTGCTCACTGCCTGGACACCTTGATACATGCATTATAGGGTTCTGGTAGTTGTTCTACTCACCAAGCCCTTCCAAGGCCAGGCTTGACATGTGAGAGCTTGGTCCAACAGGCTGTTGCTTGGACAGGCCCCTCAGGCCCACATATCCACCACAGCCTTGTTTGTCCGGCACTTCAAAATCAAATGTTTATTTACGTAAGGTACATACATATTTTTAGGTAAGGTACTCTTTATTTGGGTAAATTTATCTTCGTAGTATTTAGCTTTGGCTCGTCTAATTATCTTGGATAGCAATAACGAGTAATTCTTTGAGAATTCTTTGGAGACAATTCCTAACCTATACTTCTCCCAACCTATACTTCTTCTCAAGGTCATCTTCACTTCTTGAAGATGTTCAGGTTTTCTCTTGAAGATGTCGACGGTTGTTCCAGCAATACTGTATTTCTTTTATTGCTGAAAACCTGTTTTCAGCCATAAAAAAATAATCCTGAATCCAGAAAAAAATCCCTTTTGTATCGTCTGGAAATTTTCAAATATTGCTGATCAAACCTGAGTCTAAATTATTTGTATATATTATGAATTACAGAGGTCCCAGGACAGGGTTTTTAGGCACTCCACTTACATTTTCCCACTCTGACTTAACCCCCATTTATACAAACTCAGTCTTATCTTTTAGCTAATAATTTATTGTACACACCATACTCAGCCTGTGTAGGGTAGTTTATTGTGCATGTGTAGTATATATATTTGTGTAGTATATTTGGTATATTTAATGCCTCTAACCTCTCCTCGTAGTTCTTGTCCTTCAGTTCTGGGAGCCACTTAGTAGCATGTCTTTGCACCTTTTCCAGTTTGTTTATGTGCTTCTTAAGATATGGGCACCATACAACCGCTGCATATTCCAACTTTGGTCTAACAAAAGTCGTGAACAATTTCTTGAGTATTTCGCCATCCATGCATTTAAAAGCTCTGAATATTATCCTTTACCTGCAATTGGTTGTTGCTGTATTTATAGAATATGATTTGTTCTACTTTACATTTGTTTGTTCCTTTTTTTCAAAATTTCTTTCTGCCTTTCTCCTCACTGCCGTGTAGTTGTTTCTCTTTGTATTACTGGTATGTTTGGGGGTTTGGCCTCTTCGTATATTGATTCCATTTTTGTCTTTTGGTCTCTGTCCGTCTTGAAATTTCAGTTGAACAAATCCTGTTTCCTAGTTCTGCATCTTTGTTTTGGTATAAATGTTTTTGTTCCTTTATCATATATTTCACAAAATTGACATACTGTGCATTAATTCATCTCAATTACTTCCTTTCCTAACAGCAAGCCTTTCCAGTAAAATTCTTTGAATTCTTTTCTGACTTCTGGCCTAATGTTTGTTTTATCCTAGTGTGTATGATGCCTAGCGTGTGTCTGGTGCCTGTTGTGTTAAACCGAAGATAAATGCATAAGTATAGGTCAGTAATTTCTCCAGCTTTGAAAGGGGCTTTCATTATGCAGCAGTATTCCACTCTAGAGAGCACTAGCGTCTTGAAAACTATCATCATCGGTATAGCATCTCTAGTGTGAAAAGTTCTTGTTATCTATCCTGTCATTTTTCTTGCAGTTGTGACGGCTACTTTATTATGTTCTTTAAATGTAAGGCCTTCTGACATCAGTACACCCAAATCCTTTACGTTGCTTTTCCGTTCAATGTTATGATTTGACTGAGTTTTGTAAGTGGTTTCCGTTTTTATATTTTTTATTTTTTTCCGTAGCGCATGAGCTGAAACTTATGTTCGTTAATCACCATGTTATTTTCTGTAGCCCATAGAAAGACCTGATTTACATCTGATTGGAGGTTTGCCGTGTCCTCTATGTTGCCTACTCTCGTGAAGATTCTAGTGTCATCTGCAAAGGATGATCAAGTACTATAGGTTGTGTCCTTGTCTATGTCCGATATGAGGATGAGAAAAAGTATTGGAGCAAGCACAGTACGCTTGGGGACTGAGCTCTTTACGGTTGATGGTCCAGATTTTATTTTGTTGACTACTACACATTGGGTTCTATTAGTCAGGAAGTTGTATATCCATCTGCCTATTTTTCCGGTAATTCCTTTTGAACGCATTTTATGTGCAATAACACAATGGTCACATTTGTCAAAGGCTTTTTTTTGTCAAAGCGTTTTGTTTGTCTTCCATGGCATCTAGTGCCATGTCAGAGTGGTCCAGCAACTGTGATAGGCAAGAGCGCCCTGTTCTGAAACCATGTTGTCTGGGGTTATGGAGATGCTGTGATTCCATGTATTTTGTGATCTTACTTCTTAGCATTCTCTCAAAGATTTTTATGATGTGCGATGTTAGTGCTATCGGTCTGTAGTTTTTTGCCTCTGCCTTATTTCCTCCTTTATGGGGCGGTGCTATCTCTGCGGTTTTTAGTATGTCAGGGACAATGCCAGTATCTTGGCTTTGTCTCCAAAGAATGTGAAGGGCCTGCGATAACGTTTTTTACAGTTCTTGATGAATATAGAGTTCCAAGAGTCAGGGCCTGGTGCAGAGTGCATAGGCATACTGTCTATGGCTTCTTCAAAATCCAGTGGGGATAGGATCACATCTGATTTATGATTTGATGTTGGTATCATATCCATGAAAAATTCATTTGGGTTATCAATCAGATGGATGGAGAGCTACACTCGTGGTGTCCCATTTTCCCAGCACTCTTTGTCATATAATGCTTTGAAACTTTTGACGGATTTGGCCTCCACCACCTTCTCACCTAACATGTTCCAACCGTTTACCATTCTGTTTGCAAAAGTGAATTGTCTTACATTTCTTCGGCATCTTTGTTTAGTTCGTTTAAATCTATAACCTCTTGTTCTTGAAATTCCAGGTCTCGGGAAATCTTCCCTATCAAGTTTATCAATTCCTGTTACTGTTTTGTACGTAGTGATCATATCTCCTCTTTTCCTTCTGTCTTCTAGTTTGGAATATTTAATGCCTCTAATGTCTCCTCATAAATCCTGCCCTTCAGTTTTGGTATGAATGTTTGTGTGCCTTCATCGTATATTTTGCAAAATATGGAATACATCTCATTTACTTTACTTTAAGAATATGGTTCGATCAATTAAAAACCCTCTTGTTCAAATTGCAAAGAGACTGAAAGAGATGCAGCATGCTCAATGGATTATATATTAGTGATTATTATTAGGATTATATATTAGTGAATCATATTAGTGATTCAATTATTATGGTCATAAAACAATAAACAAATAGTTTTGGTGTTATTACACTCTATTCACAGGTTATATATAAGTATCTGCATGTTTTGTTCACCATTACAAACCACTAAGTTGGTTTGATTTTTGTTGAGATTGTTATTTATGATAAGATTCCTTACGTTATCTGAGAATGAAGCTATGTCGGTATTGGGAAATCTATAGATGGCACTTATAGTCAAGGAGGATTTAAGGGATTTACTGGAGAACTTGGCAAAGGTATATTCACAATAGTCGTCTCTATTACTAATGAGACTATTGCAGATGAAGGTATCTTTGTAAGATATTGCTATGCCACCTCCTTTTTTTATTAGGCCTGCAGTTGTGAATGGCTTTATTATCACCTTCATTGTATTATCACCTGACCTAATGCGGGTATAAAATCAACTAATATATATATATATATATATATATATATATATATATATATATATATATATTCAAAATTCGTCAGTGTACTACATTTTTGTTGTTGCTTTTAGGTGATGCTTTTAACCAGTGTACGTGGGTCTGATTGTGCAACCACAGTTCGAAGAATAATGAAGATATGAACAAACGGCCTGTGGTCACTATACAGTCTGGAAGGGCAAAAGAAGAAATTGGCATTTCTACAAAAACAAGAACTATATAATGTTATTTTAAGTAAGTAACCAAAAAATTAAATAATTTTTTTAAAGTTTAAAATTCACTTAAAAATGTAAATTTTAAGTTAAAAAATTTTAACCAAAAAACTTGATATTTTTCATATTTGGAACCATTCCATAATCCCAAGCATAAATGATTATATTTCTATCACTTGCTCTTAAGATTGTTTCATTTAATAGAGGTTGGGCATAATTGTTCTCTGCTGCTAATAGAACTGACTGACTTAGCTATAGGAAAATGTAAAATTAATTGGTTTATCCATTACAGTATTTTGCAGTTTATTTCATGATCCTGTGCTTAATACTTGCATAAATAGTAGATTACAAAATGCATTTTTATATCATTAGTATTGAATAATAATAATGCAAATAATTGACTTATAAATGATGTACAATTAATTGGTAGGTGATATTATATTATTAATATTTTTTCATTCTTGCAAAGCCTTAACAAAGTCATTAACATGTTAATATAAACTTGATCACCTTCCACTTATTTTCTCATGTGCTACCTACATGTACAAAACCTTATTCCTAAATGCATATTTTGTTCTGAAACTTGTCCTTTATATGTTGTGTATCACCATCTCTGGAGAGTTTTATCTGATTGATGTATAAATTACTTTTAATTTTACAGAATATTATTGTTATACTGAATTTATTATTATATAAATAACTTAATTTTACAGAATCATCTATCAACGCACATCCACAAGTTGAGGAGGAGGATGTGACCTTCCAGATGTCTGAAGTACTGAAACAGGCACCAAACAGGCCTGGTGGATCTAGGTACAAGGTAAAATAATTTAATTTTTTTTTTTTTTTTTTTTACTAATTGTCCGATATATATATATATATATATATATATATATATATATATATATATATATATATATATATATATATACATATATATATATATATATATATATATATATATATATATATATATATATATATATATATATATATATATATATATATATATATATATATATATATATATATATGTGTGTCGTACCTAGTAGCCAGAACGCACATCTCAGCCTACTATGCAAGGCCCGATTTGCCTAATAAGCCAAGTTTTCTTGAATTAATGTTTTTTCGACTACCTAACCTAACATTTTCAGCTACCTAACCTAACCTATAAAGATAGGTTAGGTTCGGTCATATATCTCTATAGTTTAGTAGCTCTGTGCACGTCAGGTGCTGTTTAATATACAGACCTACTCCTCCATTTGACCTAGTTTCTCTATCACATCTATATCACTTTGTGCTTTAGCCCTGGTGGAGCTTGGTCCACCAGGCTGTTGTTTGGAGTGGCCCGCAGATCCACATACAGTCTGCATATGATATACAGTCTGTTGATCAATTAAACTACAGTAGTTAGTTTTTATCATCCGAATGCACCAATATGTGTTCATTCTTCCCAGATGAAGGAACTAGGTAATATTCATCATCTGAATGCACCATCTGATGCTTTAACACACTCATGATACACGAGAGGTTTAAAAAACTTTTAAAACTTTTAAAACTTTTTGACCTATGTATTTAAAAGCAATTCTAAAGTTAAAAAGTGTAGCATAGGCCCCTCGCAGAATGTTCTTAATATGATCCTCAGGTTATAGTTTTCTATCTAAAACCACCCCTAGATCTCTTTCTTGATCAGAATTCTTTATAGATCTCAGTGGCTCGATCATAGAAACTGCTCTAAATCCTTGTTGGCCTGGATTGTGGAGGTCATTGGTCTCTATAAAACTAGTAATCTGACTCCTGATCACTCTCAAATAATTTTATTATGTGGGATGTTAGTGCAACTGGTCTATAATTCTTTGCCAATGCTTGTGTTGTGTTGTGTTGTTTTGGTAGTGATGTGCAATGTGTTGTTTTGGTAGTGATTCGTCCAGTTCTGGTAGTAGTGCGGTTGTTGTGTAGTGTAGTACTTGTGTGCTTGTTAATGACTTGTATTCCAGTCTTGTGGGTATCTCCTTTCCCCTACGGGCCAACTGCTTTGTTCTTACCTAGCATTTTGCTTTGTTTGGGTATGAATGTTTGTGTGCCGTATATTTTGCAAAATTTGCCATATATCTCATTATTTACTCCTCTGCCTAGCAACAAGTCTGTCTAATTATACTCATTAACTGTTTTTCAAAGTTCCCCATAGTGTCCTTTATTGAAATCGAGTTCATGAACCGTTTCAATGTTCTTATTTTCTTCTAGATTATATCTTAAAGTATATTTAAATGTTATTGTTATTATTGTTATTAAATGTTATTGTGACATTGCATTGCAATTGAGCTATGTTGTTTACCATACCGTTCATTTCGTGAGTATAAGTATAGATGCCACACTTGTGACAGGTAAAACCATGCCTTTTTTGAAAAACAGCACCGTCTGTTGCACGTAAGAGCAACCCACACTATATTATGTTGCGATATTATTTCAATATTTCCGATTGTATTGATAATTTGAATTTTCATAGATTTCAATTTATTTTCATTTCGATTTAATAATTTTGTGTGACATTGCATTGAAATTGAGCTGTGTTGTTTACCATACTGTTCATTTCATGAGTATAGTTTATTTTTTTATTTTTTTCATTTCATTTTTTTAGCTGTTCTTATTTTTCAGTGATGGGAATATCAGATCATTTGATGTTCCCAATTTTCTGATGGAAGCATCAGACCATTATAGAATGCATCGGATGAGGTAGTTTGGAATGGTGGGGAGGACGAGAGGGGGGTATGGTGGGGAAGACGAGGGGACAGAGGAGAGGGTAATGGTGGGGAGGACGAGGGGACTGGGGAGTTGGGGATGGTGGGGACAGGGGAATGCTGGGGAGGACAAAGGGACAGGTGAATGGGAGATGGTGGGGGAGGAAGAAGGACAGGGGAGGGGAAAATGGTAAGGAGGACGATGGGACAGGGAAGTGGGAATAGTGGGGATGATGTGGGGACAGGGAAGTGGGAAGGACGAGAGGACTGTGGAATGGGGAATAGCAAAGTGAATTATAATTATATATATTAATTAATTCTTATAAATTTCCAGAAGCCTGTATCAACACCCACACTAATGCAACTGAAAGAGATGTTGAGACAAGTATTGCTGATATGTTGAAGAACGCCCCAAACAAACTCGGTGGAAACAGATACAAGGTAAAGTTTGCCAATTTGCTGTAGTCTAATTCAATTTCTTTTTAGTAATCTTCGAGAACATTTATGCTATGAATAAGATAAAATAATGTAACTGATTTTGATTTATTTACTATTTATTATTTATTTACCGTTATTAGTATAATAGATCTCGTAATAATTTTGCAAAAATAATGGCATTTACTATTTTAAAAAGCTCGGGTGCAGGGGGGGGGGGTTATGTAAAAGCTTGGTTTGTGCCTCGGAGAGGCTATGGGATCCAGTAAGATCGTCCTTCCTTTCCTCCCTAGAATCTGGATGTAGCAGGTGCTCAATTGTCAAAAGTGAAAAATTGGTTTTGTCTTCCGAATGCACCATTTGTGTAAATTTGCTAATAATCTTTTAAAAATAGTAAATGCCATTATTTTTGCAAAATTATTACGAGATCTATTATACTAATAACGGTTTGATAAAATACAGTAGACTGCCTACTGGATAATAGTTCCAGTCCACCTGTAGACAGGGATCTCACATCAGCTTGTATATTATACAAGGATAAGATTTGATAAATTCAGTTATTTGACTGAACACTGGCTCTGTTTAAATCAGAGATTTAAACATACATAGTCTAACCTAGCTCCATAACTAACAGCCATTAGCCATTAGCCATTCATGCACAGCCATCAGCTGGGCCATAGACCGGCAATTTTGCTTTTTTCCCAAGCCGGTCTGTTTTTTTTCGATGCCTCAGTGGCCCATGCACAGGTCCGTTCAAGGGGATTAAATAGCCGTTCTATGGCCCCAGGGTTTGTATTTTATCAAACTCTTATTAGAATAATAGATCTCGTAATAATTTTGCAAAAATAGTAGCATTTACTATTTTAAAAAGCTCGGGTGCAGGGGGGGGGGGGGGTTATGTAAAAGCCTGGTTTGTGCCTCGGAGAGGCTATGGGATCCAGTAAGATCGTCCTTCCTTTCCTCCCTAGAATCTGGATGTAGCAGGTGCTCAATTGTCAAAAGTGAAAAATTGGTTTTGTCTTCCGAATGCACCATTTCTGTAAATTTGCTAATAATCTTTTAAAAATAGTAAATGCCATTATTTTTGCAAAATTATTACGAGATCTATTATACTAATAACGGTTTGATAAAATACAGTAGACTGCCTACTGGATAATAGTTCCAGTCCACCTGTAGACAGGGATCTCACATCAGCTTGTATATTATACAAGGATAAGATTTGATAAATTCAGTTATTTGACTGAACACTGGCTCTGTTTAAATCAGAGATTTAAACATACATAGTCTAACCTAGCTCCATAACTAACAGCCATTAGCCATTAGCCATTCATGCACAGCCATCAGCTGGGCCATAGACCGGCAATTTTGCTTTTTTCCCAAGCCGGTCTGTTTTTTTTCGATGCCTCAGTGGCCCATGCACAGGTCCGTTCAAGGGGATTAAATAGCCGTTCTATGGCCCCAGGGTTTGTATTTTATCAAACTCTTATTAGAATAATAGATCTCGTAATAATTTTGCAAAAATAGTGGCATTTACTATTTTAAAAAGCTCGGGTGCAGGGGGGGGGGGGGGGTTATGTAAAAGCCAGGTTTGTGCCTCGGAGAGGCTATGGGATCCAGTAAGATCGTCCTTCCTTTCCTCCCTAGAATCTGGATGTAGCAGGTGCTCAATTGTCAAAAGTGAAAAATTGGTTTTGTCTTCCGAATGCACCATTTGTGTAAATTTGCTAATAATCTTTTAAAAATAGTAAATGCCATTATTTTTGCAAAATTATTACGAGATCTATTATACTAATAACGGTTTGATAAAATACAGTAGACTGCCTACTGGATAATAGTTCCAGTCCACCTGTAGACAGGGATCTCACATCAGCTTGTATATTATACAAGGATAAGATTTGATTTACTTTTGTATTTATATGCATATATGCATTTATATGCATTATTCTCTAGAATAATAGATCTCGTAATAATTTTGCAAAAATAGTGGCATTTACTATTTTAAAAAGCTCGGGTGTAGGGGGGGGGGGGGTTTGTGTAAAAGCCTGGTTTGTGCCTCGGAGAGGCTATGGGATCCAGTAAGATCGTCCTTCCTTTCCTCCCTAGAATCTGGATGTAGCAGGTGCTCAATTGTCAAAAGTGAAAAATTGGTTTTGTCTTCCGAATGCACCATTTCTGTAAATTTGCTAATAATCTTTTAAAAATAGTAAATGCCATTATTTTTGCAAAATTATTACGAGATCTATTATACTAATAACGGTTTGATAAAATACAGTAGACTGCCTACTGGTTTTACCTGTAATAAGGTTTGATACAGATGATTATGATTATGGTTTTGGCATAATGGAATACATGATGAAGGAATTATCAAAATTGACATTTTTATCAGGGGATATCCTGAAT
The DNA here is from genome assembly GCF_040958095.1 of Procambarus clarkii. NCBI lineage: Eukaryota > Metazoa > Arthropoda > Malacostraca > Decapoda > Cambaridae > Procambarus > Procambarus clarkii. Next base: position 36,381 of record NW_027190139.1, read on the forward strand.
ATTGTCAAAATGACGGAAACCCATATGTCAAAAACACATGGAGATATACCAATCCTGGAAGACATTCTTCCATCCCCACTTGAAACTGTTGAGCAGGTGGAAAGTCTGTCACATGAGCTAAAAGTTAACAGTGAATATAAAAAGAGTATGGTAAGTGTTGCTTAATTCTTTTAGCCTGAGTATGGTAAGTGTTGCTGAATTTTTTTAGCCTTGTACATATGTCTTTTGATTAGTTTTTTTGCAGATGAAGGAAGGTGGGGTGGCACATAATTGATTGTTCAGTGTTATGTTTAAGGTACAAATAAAACAAAAGCAAAAGTTACTCAAATTCGTTGATTTTTGTAATAGTTAAGAAGAAAAATATTTTAATGCTATTTATTTAATACAGTTGGAAATTAGAAAATCTAATGTTGAGATTGAAAGATATATATTATTCTCTATTACCTTACAGCTTATGCATTATTTTAACAGGTCCAGACGCTGTCTCAAATGGGCGGTGCAAGCTGTGGAGACACAGTGAGACGAATGATGAGGAGGATAGGGACCTATGGGGTCTGGTCTCAGTATTCACTCGTTGGGCGCAAGAGGAAACGTGTCTTCAAAACCTTGGATATTTGTAATGTAATAATAAGTACGTAAATTTGACATTTTTTTGGATTATATATATGTCTGCATGTATTATGTATTATACTTGCATGCTTGTTAATGACTTGTATTCTAGTCTTGTGGGTATCTCATTTCTCCTACGGGCCAAATGCTTTGTTCTTACCTAGCATTTTGCTTTGTTTGGGTATGAATGTTTGTGTACCTTCATTGTATATTTTGCAAAATTTGCCATATATCTCATTACTCCTCTGCCTAGCAACAAGTCTGTCTAATTATACTCAATAACTATTTTTCAAAGTTCCCCATAGTGTCCTTTATTGAAATAGAGTTCATGAACCGTTTCAATATCCTTATTTTCTTCTAGATTATATCTTAAAGTATATTTAAATGTTATTGTGACATTGCATTGCAATTGAGCTGCGTTGTTAACCATTCTGTTCATTTCATGAGTATATTTTATTTTCTATTTTTTCATATCATTTTTTTTATCTGTTTTTATTTTTCAGTGATGGGA
>NW_027190139.1:42500-52247 GCF_040958095.1 Procambarus clarkii
CAGACCCTGTGGGCGGTAGTGGACCCCCTACCTATCGTGTGGGCGGTAGTGAACCCCCTACAGACCCTGTGGGCGGTAGTGGACCCCTTACCGACCCTGAGGGCGGTAGTGGACCCCCTACCGACCCTGTGGGCGGTAGTGGACCCCCTACTGACCGTGTGGGCGGCAGTGGACCCCCTACTGACACTGTAGGCAGTAGTGGACCCCCCTACCGACCGTGTGGGCGGCAGTGGACCATTTACCGACCGTGTGGGCGGTAGTGGACCCCTTACCGACCCTGTGGGCGGTAGTGGGCCCCTACCGACCCTGTGGACGGTAGTGGACCCCCTACCGACCCTGTGGGCGGTAGTGGGCCCCTACCGACCCTGTGGGCGCTAGTGGACCCCCTACCGACCCTCTGGGCGGTAGTGGACCCACTACCGACCCTGTGGGCGGTAGTGGGTCCCCTACTGACCCTGTGGGCGGCAGTGGACCCCCTACCGACCCTGTGGGCGGTAGTGGACCCCCTACCAACCGTGTGGGCGGTAGTGGACCCCCTACAGACCCTGTAGGCGGTAGTGGACCCCCTACCTACCGTGTGGGCGGTAGTGGACCCCCTACAGACCCTGTGGGCGGTAGTGGACCCCCTACAGACCCTGTGGGCGGTAGTGGATCCCCTACCGACCCTGTGGGCGGTAGTGGACCCCCTACCGACCCTGTGTGCGCTAGTGGACCCCCTACCGACCCTCTGGGCGTTAGTGGACCCACTACCGACCCTGTGGGCGGTAGAGGACCCCCTACCGACCCTGTGGGCGGCAGTGGACCCCCTACCTACCGTGTGGGCGGCAGTGGACCCACTACCGACCCTGTGGGCGGTAGTGGACCCCCTACCGACCCTGTGGGCGGTAGTGGACCCCCTACAGACCCTGTGGGCGGTAGTGGACCCCCTACAGACCCTGTGGGCGGTAGTGGACCCCCTACCAACCGTGTGGGCGGTAGTGGACCCCCTACAGACCCAGTAGGCGGTAGTGGACCCCCTACCGACCCTGTGGGCGGTAGTGGACCCCCTACAGACCCTGTGGGCGGTAGTGGACCCCCTACAGACCCTGTGGGTGGTAGTGGACCCCCTACAGACCCTGTGGGCGGTAGTGGACCACTACCTACCGTGTGGGCGGTAGTGGAACCCCTACAGACCCTGTGGGCGATAGTGGACCCCTTACCGACCCTGTGGGCGGTAGTGGACCCCCTACCGACCCTGTGGGCGGTATTGGACCCCCTACCGACCCTGTGGGCGCTAGTGGACCCCGTACCGACCCTCTGGGTGGTAGTGGACCCACTACCGACCCTGTGGGCGGCAGTGGACCCCCTACCGACCCTGTGGGCGGTAGTGGACCCCCTACCTACCGTGTGGGCGGTAGTGGACCCCCTACAGACCCTGTAGGCGGTAGTGGACCCCCTACCTACCGTGTGGGCGGTAGTGGACCCCCTACAGACCCTGTGGGCAGTAGTGGACCCCCTACAGACCCTGTGGGCAGTAGTGGACCCCCTACAGACCCTGTGGGCGGTAGTGGACCCCCTACAGACCCTGTGGGCAGTAGTGGACCCCCTACAGACCCTGTGGGCGGTAGTGGACCCCCTACAGACCCTGTGGGCAGTAGTGGACCCCCTACAGACCCTGTGGGCGGTAGTGGACCCCTTACCGACCCTGTGGGTGGTAGTGGACCCCCTACCGACCCTGTGGGCGGTAGTGGACCCCCTACCGACCCTATGGGCGGTAGTGGACCCCCTACCGACCCTGTGGGCGGTAGTGGACCCCCTACCGACCCTGTGGGCGGTAGTGGACCCCCTACCGACCCTGTGGGCGGTAGTAGACTCCCCACCTACCGTGTGGGCGGTAGTGGACCCCCTACCGACCCTGTGGGCGGTAGTGGACCCCCTACCGACCCTGTGGGAGGTAGTGGACCCCCCTACCGACCCTGTGGGCGGTAGTGGACCCCCTACAGACCCTGTGGGCGGTAGTGGACCCCTTACCGACCCTGTGGGTGGTAGTGGACCCCCTACCGACCCTGTGGGCGGTAGTGGACCCCCTACCGACCCTATGGGCGCTAGTGGACCCACTACCGACCCTCTGGGCGGTAGTGGACCCACTACCGACCCTGTGGGCGGTAGTGGACCCCCTACTGACCCTGTGGGTGGCAGTGGACCCCCTACCGACCCTGTGGGTGGTAGTGGACCCCCTACCGACCCTGTGGGCGGCAGTGGACCCCCTACCTACCGTGTGGGCGGCAGTGGACCCACATCCGACCCTGTGGGCAGTAGTTGACCCCCTACCGACCCTGTGGGCGGTAGTGGACCCCCTACCGACCCTGTGGGCGGTAGTGGACCCCCTACAGACCGTGTGGGCGGTAGTGGACCCCCTACCAACCGTGTGGGCGGTAGTGGACCCCCTACCGACCCTGTGGGCGGTAGTGGACCCCCTACCGACCCTGTGGGCGGTAGTGGACCCCCTACCTACCGTGTGGGCGGTAGTGGACCCCCTACCGACCCTGTGGGCGGTAGTGGACCCCTTACCGACCCTGTGGGCGGTAGTAGACCCCCTACCGACCCTGTGGGCGGTAGTGGACCCCCTAAAGACCCTGTGGGCGGTAGTGGACCCCTACCTACCGTGTGGGCGGTAGTGGACCCCCTACCGACCCTGTGGGCGGTAGTGGACCCCCTACAGACCGTGTGGGCAGTAGTGGACCCCCTACCTACCGTGTGGGCGGTAGTGGGCCCCCTACCAACCCTGTGGGCGGTAGTGGACCCCCTACCGACCCTGTGGGCGGTAGTGGACCCCGTACCGACCCTGTGGGCGCTAGTGAACCCCCTACTGACCCTCTGGGCGGTAGTGGACCCACTACCGACCCTGTGGGCGGTAGTGGACCCCCTACTGACCCTGTGGGCGGCAGTGGACACCCTACCGACCCTGTGGGTGGTAGTGGACCCCCTACCGACCCTGTGGGCGGCAGTGGACCCCCTACCTACCGTGTGGGCGGCAGTCGACCCATATCCGACCCTGTGGGCAGTAGTGGACCCCCTACCGACCCTGTGGGCGGTAGTGGACCCCCTACCGACCCTGTGGGCGGTAGTGGACCCCCTACCGACCCTGTGGGCGGTAGTGGACCCCCTACCGACCCTGTGGGCGGTAGTGGACTCCCCACCTACCGTGTGGGCGGTAGTGGACCCCCTACCGACCCTGTGGGCGGTAGTGGACCCCCTACCGACCCTGTGGGAGGTAGTGGACCCCCCTACCGATCCTGTGGGCGGTAGTGGACCCCCTACCGACCCTGTGGGCGGTAGTGGACCCCCTACCGACCCTGTGGGCGGTAGTGGACCCCCAACCGACCCTGTGGGCGGTAGTGGACCCCCTACCGACCCTGTGGGCGGTAGTGGAACCACTACCGACCCTGTGGGCGGTAGTGGACCCCCTACCGACACTGTGGGCGGTAGTGGACCCCCTACAGACCCTGTGGGCGGTAGTGGACCCCCTACAGACCCTGTGGGCGGTAGTGGACCCCCTACCCACTGTGTGGGCGGTAGTGGACCCCCTACAGACCCTGTGGGCGGTATTGGACCCCCTAACGACCCTGTGGGCGGTAGGGAACCCCCTCCAGACCCTGTGGGCGGTAGTGGACCCCCTACAGACCCTGTGGGCGGCAGTGGACCCCCTACCTACCGTGTGGGCGGCAGTGGACCCACTACCTACCGTGTGGGCGGTAGTGGACCCCCTACAGACCCTGAGGGCGGTAGTGGACCCCCTACAGACCCTGTGGGCGGTAGTGGACCCCCTACAGACCCTGTGGGCGGTAGTGGACCCCCTACCTATCGTGTGGGCGGTAGTGAACCCCCTACAGACCCTGTGGGCGGTAGTGGACCCCTTACCGACCCTGAGGGCGGTAGTGGACCCCCTACCGACCCTGTGGGCGGTAGTGGACCCCCTACTGACCGTGTGGGCGGCAGTGGACCCCCTACTGACACTGTAGGCAGTAGTGGACCCCCCTACCGACCGTGTGGGCGGCAGTGGACCATTTACCGACCGTGTGGGCGGTAGTGGACCCCTTACCGACCCTGTGGGCGGTAGTGGGCCCCTACCGACCCTGTGGGCGGTAGTGGACCCCCTACCGACCCTGTGGGCGGTAGTGGGCCCCTACCGACCCTGTGGGCGCTAGTGGACCCCCTACCGACCCTCTGGGCGGTAGTGGACCCACTACCGACCCTGTGGGCGGTAGTGGGTCCCCTACTGACCCTGTGGGCGGCAGTGGACCCCCTACCGACCCTGTGGGCGGTAGTGGACCCCCTACCAACCGTGTGGGCGGTAGTGGACCCCCTACAGACCCTGTAGGCGGTAGTGGACCCCCTACCTACCGTGTGGGCGGTAGTGGACCCCCTACAGACCCTGTGGGCGGTAGTGGACCCCCTACAGACCCTGTGGGCGGTAGTGGATCCCCTACCGACCCTGTGGGCGGTAGTGGACCCCCTACCGACCCTGTGTGCGCTTGTGGACCCCCTACCGACCCTCTGGGCGTTAGTGGACCCACTACCGACCCTGTGGGCGGTAGAGGACCCCCTACCGACCCTGTGGGCGGCAGTGGACCCCCTACCTACCGTGTGGGCGGCAGTGGACCCACTACCGACCCTGTGGGCGGTAGTGGACCCCCTACCGACCCTGTGGGCGGTAGTGGACCCCCTACAGACCCTGTGGGCGGTAGTGGACCCCTACCAACCGTGTGGGCGGTAGTGGACCCCCTACAGACCCTGTAGGCGGTAGTGGACCCCCTACTGACCCTGTGGGCGGTAGTGGACCCCCTACAGACCATGTGGGCGGTAGTGGACCCCCTACAGACCCTGTGGGTGGTAGTGGACCCCCTACAGACCCTGTGGGCGGTAGTGGACCACTACCTACCGTGTGGGCGGTAGTGGAACCCCTACAGACCCTGTGGGCGATAGTGGACCCCTTACCGACCCTGTGGGCGGTAGTGGACCCCCTACCGACCCTGTGGGCGGTATTGGACCCCCTACCGACCCTGTGGGCGCTAGTGGACCCCGTACCGACCCTCTGGGTGGTAGTGGACCCACTACCGACCCTGTGGGCGGCAGTGGACCCCCTACCGACCCTGTGGGCGGTAGTGGACCCCCTACCTACCGTGTGGGCGGTAGTGGACCCCCTACAGACCCTGTAGGCGGTAGTGGACCCCCTACCTACCGTGTGGGCGGTAGTGGACCCCCTACAGACCCTGTGGGCAGTAGTGGACCCCCTACAGACCCTGTGGGCAGTAGTGGACCCCCTACAGACCCTGTGGGCGGTAGTGGACCCCCTACAGACCCTGTGGGCAGTAGTGGACCCCCTACAGACCCTGTGGGCGGTAGTGGACCCCCTACAGACCCTGTGGGCAGTAGTGGACCCCCTACAGACCCTGTGGGCGGTAGTGGACCCCTTACCGACCCTGTGGGTGGTAGTGGACCCCCTACCGACCCTGTGGGCGGTAGTGGACCCCCTACCGACCCTATGGGCGGTAGTGGACCCCCTACCGACCCTGTGGGCGGTAGTGGACCCCCTACCGACCCTGTGGGCGGTAGTGGACCCCCTACCGACCCTGTGGGCGGTAGTGGACTCCCCACCTACCGTGTGGGCGGTAGTGGACCCCCTACCGACCCTGTGGGCGGTAGTGGACCCCCTACCGACCCTGTGGGAGGTAGTGGACCCCCCTACCGATCCTGTGGGCGGTAGTGGACCCCCTACCGACCCTGTGGGCGGTAGTGGACCCCCTGCCGACCCTGTGGGCGGTAGTGGACCCCCAACCGACCCTGTGGGCGGTAGTGGACCCCCTACCGACCCTGTGGGCGGTAGTGGAACCACTACCGACCCTGTGGGCGGTAGTGGACCCCCTACCGACCCTGTGGGCGGTAGTGGACCTCCTACAGACCCTGTGGGCGGTAGTGGACCCCCTACAGACCCTGTGGGCGGTAGTGGACCCCCTACCCACTGTGTGGGCGGTAGTGGACCCCCTACAGACCCTGTGGGCGGTATTGGACCCCCTAACGACCCTGTGGGCGGTAGGGAACCCCCTCCAGACCCTGTGGGCGGTAGTGGACCCCCTACAGACCCTGTGGGCGGCAGTGGACCCCCTACCTACCGTGTGGGCGGCAGTGGACCCACTACCTACCATGTGGGCGGTAGTGGACCCCCTACAGACCCTGAGGGCGGTAGTGGACCCCCTACAGACCCTGTGGGCGGTAGTGGACCCCCTACAGACCCTGTGGGCGGTAGTGGACCCCCTACCTATCGTGTGGGCGGTAGTGAACCCCCTACAGACCCTGTGGGCGGTAGTGGACCCCTTACCGACCCTGAGGGCGGTAGTGGACCCCCTACCGACCCTGTGGGCGGTAGTGGACCCCCTACTGACCGTGTGGGCGGCAGTGGACCCCCTACTGACACTGTAGGCAGTAGTGGACCCCCCTACCGACCGTGTGGGCGGCAGTGGACCATTTACCGACCGTGTGGGCGGTAGTGGACCCCTTACCGACCCTGTGGGCGGTTGTGGGCCCCTACCGACCCTGTGGGCGGTAGTGGACCCCCTACCGACCCTGTGGGCGGTAGTGGGCCCCTACCGACCCTGTGGGCGCTAGTGGACCCCCTACCGACCCTCTGGGCGGTAGTGGACCCACTACCGACCCTGTGGGCGGTAGTGGGTCCCCTACTGACCCTGTGGGCGGCAGTGGACCCCCTACCGACCCTGTGGGCGGTAGTGGACCCCCTACCAACCGTGTGGGCGGTAGTGGACCCCCTACAGACCCTGTAGGCGGTAGTGGACCCCCTACCTACCGTGTGGACGGTAGTGGACCCCCTACAGACCCTGTGGGCGGTAGTGGACCCCCTACAGACCCTGTGGGCGGTAGTGGATCCCCTACCGACCCTGTGGGCGGTAGTGGACCCCCTACCGACCCTGTGTGCGCTAGTGGACCCCTTACCGACCCTCTGGGCGTTAGTGGACCCACTACCGACCCTGTGGGCGGTAGTGGACCCCCTACCGACCCTGTGGGTGGCAGTGGACCCCCTACCTACCGTGTGGGCGGCAGTGGACCCACTACCGACCCTGTGGGCGGTAGTGGACCCCCTACCGACCCTGTGGGCGGTAGTGGACCCCCTACAGACCCTGTGGGCGGTAGTGGACCCCCTACAGACCCTGTGGGCGGTAGTGGACCCCCTACCAACCGTGTGGGCGGTAGTGGACCCCCTACAGACCCTGTAGGCGGTAGTGGACCCCCTACCGACCCTGTGGGCGGTAGTGGACCCCCTACAGACCCTGTGGGCGGTAGTGGACCCCCTACAGACCCTGTGGGTGGTAGTGGACCCCCTACAGACCCTGTGGGCGGTAGTGGACCACTACCTACCGTGTGGGCGGTAGTGGAACCCCTACAGACCCTGTGGGCGATAGTGGACCCCTTACCGACCCTGTGGGCGGTAGTGGACCCCCTACCGACCCTGTGGGCGGTATTGGACCCCCTACCGACCCTGTGGGCGCTAGTGGACCCCGTACCGACCCTCTGGGTGGTAGTGGACCCACTACCGACCCTGTGGGCGGCAGTGGACCCCCTACCGACCCTGTGGGCGGTAGTGGACCCCCTACCTACCGTGTGGGCGGTAGTGGACCCCCTACAGACCCTGTAGGCGGTAGTGGACCCCCTACCTACCGTGTGGGCGGTAGTGGACCCCCTACAGACCCTGTGGGCAGTAGTGGACCCCCTACAGACCCTGTGGGCAGTAGTGGACCCCCTACAGACCCTGTGGGCGGTAGTGGACCCCCTACAGACCCTGTGGGCAGTAGTGGACCCCCTACAGACCCTGTGGGCGGTAGTGGACCCCCTACAGACCCTGTGGGCAGTAGTGGACCCCCTACAGACCCTGTGGGCGGTAGTGGACCCCTTACCGACCCTGTGGGTGGTAGTGGACCCCCTACCGACCCTGTGGGCGGTAGTGGACCCCCTACCGACCCTATGGGCGCTAGTGGACCCCCTACCGACCCTCTGGGCGGTAGTGGACCCACTACCGACCCTGTGGGCGGTAGTGGACCCCCTACTGACCCTGTGGGTGGCAGTGGACCCCCTACCGACCCTGTGGGTGGTAGTGGACCCCCTACCGACCCTGTGGGCGGCAGTGGACCCCCTACCTACCGTGTGGGCGGCAGTGGACCCACATCCGACCCTGTGGGCAGTAGTTGACCCCCTACCGACCCTGTGGGCGGTAGTGGACCCCCTACCGACCCTGTGGGCGGTAGTGGACCCCCAACAGACCCTGTGGGTGGTAGTGGACCCCCTACCAACTGTGTGGGCGGTAGTGGACCCCCTACCGACCCTGTGGGCGGTAGTGGACCCCCTACCGACCCTGTGGGCGGTAGTGGACCCCCTACCTACCGTGTGGGCGGTAGTGGACCCCCTACCGACCCTGTGGGCGGTAGTGGACCCCTTACCGACCCTGTGGGCGGTAGTAGACCCCCTACCGACCCTGTGGGCGGTAGTGGACCCCCTAAAGACCCTGTGGGCGGTAGTGGACCCCTACCTACCGTGTGGGCGGTAGTGGACCCCCTACCGACCCTGTGGGCGGTAGTGGACCCCCTACAGACCGTGTGGGCAGTAGTGGACCCCCTACCTACCGTGTGGGCGGTAGTGGGCCCCCTACCAACCCTGTGGGCGGTAGTGGACCCCCTACCGACCCTGTGGGCGCTAGTGGACCCCCTACTGACCCTCTGGGCGGTAGTGGACCCACTACCGACCCTGTGGGCGGTAGTGGACCCCCTACTGACCCTGTGGGCGGCAGTGGACACCCTACCGACCCTGTGGGTGGTAGTGGACCCCCTACCGACCTTGTGGGCGGCAGTGGACCCCCTACCTACCGTGTGGGCGGCAGTGGACCCATATCCGACCCTGTGGGCAGTAGTGGACCCCCTACCGACCCTGTGGGCGGTAGTGGACCCCCTACCGACCCTGTGGGCGGTAGTGGACCCCCTACCGACCCTGTGGGCGGTAGTGGACCCCCTACCGACCCTGTGGGCGGTAGTGGACTCCCCACCTACCGTGTGGGCGGTAGTGGACCCCCTACCGACCCTGTGGGCGGTAGTGGACCCCCTACCGACCCTGTGGGAGGTAGTGGACCCCGCTACCGATCCTGTGGGCGGTAGTGGACCCCCTACCGACCCTGTGGGCGGTAGTGGACCCCCTACCGACCCTGTGGGCGGTAGTGGACCCCCAACCGACCCTGTGGGCGGTAGTGGACCCCCTACCGACCCTGTGGGCGGTAGTGGAACCACTACCGACCCTGTGGGCGGTAGTGGACCCCCTACCGACCCTGTGGGCGGTAGTGGACCCCCTACAGACCCTGTGGGCGGTAGTGGACCCCCTACAGACCCTGTGGGCGGTAGTGGACCTCCTACCCACTGTGTGGGCAGTAGTGGACCCCCTACAGACCCTGTGGGCGGTATTGGACCCCCTAACGACCCTGTGGGCGGTAGGGAACCCCCTCCAGACCCTGTGGGCGGTAGTGGACCCCCTACAGACCCTGTGGGCGGCAGTGGACCCCCTACCTACCGTGTGGGCGGCAGTGGACCCACTACCTACCGTGTGGGCGGTAGTGGACCCCCTACAGACCCTGAGGGCGGTAGTGGACCCCCTACAGACCCTGTGGGCGGTAGTGGACCCCCTACAGAAGACCCCCTACCCGTGTGGGCGGTAGTG
>NW_027190140.1:0-52232 GCF_040958095.1 Procambarus clarkii
ATGCAATATTATGCGAAATTCTGAGATTTGAAGGCCAAATCACATATCGTGATACTACATGAAATAGTATCGAAATATTGGTAAAAATGAATATATTTACGTAATATCAAACAACATGAAAAACGTGAAAAAAGTCACTATATAACCATATTTGAGGATTTTAACTTCAAATCATAGAGCGAGGTTTCGTATTATTTAGTTCCAAGAAAAGACATATGACAATGTTGTTTCCAATACAAATGATAAAAAACAATGTGTTTTCGTTAGAATTAACTATAATGTTCTTGATTTTCCGTTTATATTAACGATGGAAGATGTACGCGTAAAACCGCTCTAATCCGGCTGAAACGTCGATATATGCAATAAAAACCGAACTTCTCCCCTTTTCAATATCTTACTCAGTATTTTAACGAGAAACAAATAGATGATTGAAAATGAAGTATTTAAGGTTATTATCTAATCAATTATGTGTTTGCATCATTTTTATCGTATATATATATGAATTAATACCCATGGACGGAAAATTCACCAAAACGTGGAAAACCGCAAAATATTGCCTAATTCGATGATATTTTGTTTAAATCACATGAAGGAAAAGGAGATGATAAACGTTAAAATATTGCTAAATTCGATGATTTTTCGTACGAAGCAAAATGCAAGAAAACTTGCTTAAAATGCAATATTATGCGAAATTATGAGATTTGAAGGCCAAATCACATATCGTGATACTACATGAAATAGTATCGAAATATTGGTAAAAATGAATATATTTACGTAATATCAAACTACATGAAAAACGTGAAAAAAGTCACTATATAACCATATTTGAGGATTTTAACTTCAAATCATAGAGCGAGGTTTCGTATTATTTAGATCCAAGAAAAGACATATGACAATGTTGTTTCCAATACAAATGATAAAAAACAATGTGTTTTCATTAGAATTAACTATAATGTTCTTGATTTTCCGTTTATATTAACGATGGAAGATGTACACGTAAAACCGCTCTAATCCGGCTGATACGTCGATATATGCAATAAATACCGAACTTCTCCCCTTTTCAATATCTTACTCAGTATTTTAACGAGAAACAAATAGATGATTGAAAATGAAGTATTTAAGGTTATTATCTATTCAATTATGTGTTTGCATCATTTTTATCGTATATATATATGAATTAAAACCCATGGACTGAAAATTCACAAAAACGTGGAAAACGGCAAAATATTGCCTAATTCGATGATATTTTGTTTAAATCACATGAAGGAAAAGGAGATGATAAACGTCAAAATATTGCTATATTCGATGATTTTTCGTACGAAACAAAATGCAAGAAAACTTGCTTATATTGCAATATTATGCGAAATTCTGAGATTTGAAGGCCAAATCACATATCGTGATACTACATGAAATAGTATCGAAATATTGGTAAAAATGAATATATTTACGTAATATCAAACTACATGAAAAACGTGAAAAAAGTCACTATATAACCATATTTGAGGATTTTAACTTCAAATCATAGAGCGAGGTTTCGTATTATTTAGTTCCAAGAAAAGACATATGACAATGTTGTTTCCAATACAAATGATAAAAAACAATGTGTTTTCATTAGAATTAACTATAATGTTCTTGATTTTCCGTTTATATTAACGAGGGAAGATGTACACGTAAAACCGCTCTAATCCGGCTGAAACGTCGATATATGCAATAAAAACCGAACTTCTCCCCTTTTCAATATCTTACTCAGTATTTTAACGAGAAACAAATAGATGATTGAAAATGAAGTATTTAAGGTTATTATCTAATCAATTATGTGTTTGCATCATTTTTATCGTATATATATGAATTAAAACCCATGGATTGAAAATTCACAAAAACGTGGAAAACGGCAAAATATTGCCTAATTCGATGATATTTTGTTTAAATCACATGATGGAAAAGGAGATGATAAACGTCAAAATATTGCTATATTCGATGATTTTTCGTACGAAACAAAATGCAAGAAAACTTGCTTAAAATGCAATATTATGCGAAATTCTGAGATTTGAAGGCCAAATCACATATCGTGATACTACATGAAATAGTATCGAAATATTGGTAAAAATGAATATATTTACGTAATATCAAACTACATGAAAAACGTGAAAAAAGTCACTATATAACCATATTTGAGGATTTTAACTTCAAGTCATAGAGCGAGGTTTCGTATTATTTAGATCCAAGAAAAGACATATGACAATGTTGTTTCCAATACAAATGATAAAAAACAATGTGTTTTCATTAGAATTAACTATAATGTTCTTGATTTTCCGTTTATATTAACGATGGAAGATGTACACGTAAAACCGCTCTAATCCGGCTGAAACGTCGATATATGCAATAAAAACCGAACTTCTCCCCTTTTCAATATCTTACTCAGTATTTTAACGAGAAACAAATAGATGATTGAAAATGAAGTATTTAAGGTTATTATCTAATCAATTATGTGTTTGCATCATTTTTATCGTATATATATATGAATTAATACCCATGGACGGAAAATTCACAAAAACGTGGAAAACGGCAAAATATTGCCTAATTCGATGATATTTTGTTTAAATCACATGAAGGAAAAGGAGATGATAAACGTTAAAATATTGCTAAATTCGATGATTTTTCGTACTAAGCAAAATGCAAGAAAACTTGCTTAAAATGCAATATTATGCGAAATTCTGAGATTTGAAGGCCAAATCACATATCGTGATACTACATGAAATAGTATCGAAATATTGGTAAAATTGAATATATTTACGTAATATCAAACTACATAAAAAACGTGAAAAAAGTCACTATATAACCATATTTGAGGATTTTAACTTCAAATCATAGAGCGAGGTTTCGTATTATTTAGATCCAAGAAAAGACATATGACAATGTTGTTTCCAATACAAATGATAAAAAACAATGTGTTTTCATTAGAATTAACTATAATGTTCTTGATTTTCCGTTTATATTAACGATGGAAGATGTACACGTAAAACCGCTCTAATCCGGCTGATACGTCGATATATGCAATAAAAACCGAACTTCTCCCCTTTTCAATATCTTACTCAGTATTTTAACGAGAAACAAATAGATGATTGAAAATGAAGTATTTAAGGTTATTATCTAATCAATTATGTGTTTGCATCATTTTTATCGTATATATATATGAATTAATACCCATGGACGGAAAATTCACAAAAACGTGGAAAACGGCAAAATATTGCCTAATTCGATGATATTTTGTTTAAATCACATGAAGGAAAAGGAGATGATAAACGTTAAAATATTGCTAAATTCGAACATTTTTCGTAATAAGCAAAATGCAAGAAAACTTGCTTAAAATGCAATATTATGCGAAATTCTGAGATTTGAAGGCCAAATCACATATCGTGATACTACATGAAATAGTATCGAAATATTGGTAAAAATGAATATATTTACGTAATATCAAACTACATGAAATCGTGAAAAAAGTCACTATATAACCATATTTTAGGATTTTAACTTCAAATCATAGAGCGAGGTTTCGTATTATTTAGTTCCAAGAAAAGACATATGACAATGTTGTTTCCAATACAAATGATAAAAAACAATGTGTTTTCATTAGAATTAACTATAATGTTCTTGATTTTCCGTTTATATTAACGAGGGAAGATGTACACGTAAAACCGCTCTAATCCGGCTGAAACGTCGATATATGCAATAAAAACCGAACTTCTCCCCTTTTCAATATCTTACTCAGTATTTTAACGAGAAACAAATAGATGATTGAAAATGAAGTATTTAAGGTTATTATCTAATCAATTATGTGTTTGCATCATTTTTATCGTATATATATATGAATTAAAACCCATGGACTGAAAATTCACAAAAACGTGGAAAACGGCAAAATATTGCCTAATTCGATGATATTTTGTTTAAATCACATGAAGGAAAAGGAGATGATAAACGTCAAAATATTGTTATATTCGATGATTTTTCGTACGAAACAAAATGCAAGAAAACTTGCTTAAAATGCAATATTATGCGAAATTCTGAGATTTGAAGGCCAAATCACATATCGTGATACTACATGAAATAGTATCGAAATATTGGTAAAAATGAATATATTTACGTAATATCAAACTACATGAAAAACGTGAAAAAAGTCACTATATAACCATATTTGAGGATTTTAACTTCAAATCATAGAGCGAGGTTTCGTATTATTTAGATCCAAGAAAAGACATATGACAATGTTGTTTCCAATACAAATGATAAAAAACAATGTGTTTTCATTAGAATTAACTATAATGTTCTTGATTTTCCGTTTATATTAACGATGGAAGATGTACACGTAAAAGCGCTCTAATCCGGCTGAAACGTCGATATATGCAATAAAAACCGAACTTCTCCCCTTTTCAATATCTTACTCAGTATTTTAACGAGAAACAAATAGATGATTGAAAATGAAGTATTTAAGCTTATTATCTAATCAATTATGTGTTTGCATCATTTTTATCGTATATATATATGAATTAAAACCCATGGACTGAAAATTCACAAAAACGTGGAAAACGGCAAAATATTGCCTAATTCGATGATATTTTGTTTAAATCACATGAAGGAAAAGGAGATGATAAACGTCAAAATATTGCTATATTCGATGATTTTTCGTACGAAACAAAATGCAAGAAAACTTGCTTAAAATGCAATATTATGCGAAATTCTGAGATTTGAAGGCCAAATCACATATCGTGATACTACATGAAATAGTATCGAAATATTGGTAAAAATGAATATATTTACGTAATATCAAACTACATGAAAAACGTTAAAAAAGTCACTATATAACCATATTTGAGGATTTTAACTTCAAATCATAGAGCGAGGTTTCGTATTATTTAGATCCAAGAAAAGACATATGACAATGTTGTTTCCAATACAAATGATAAAAAACAATGTGTTTTCATTAGAATTAACTATAATGTTCTTGATTTTCCGTTTATATTAACGATGGAAGATGTACACGTAAAACCGCTCTAATCCGGCTGAAACGTCGATATATGCAATAAAAACCGAACTTCTCCCCTTTTCAATATCTTACTCAGTATTTTAACGAGAAACAAATAGATGATTGAAAATGAAGTATTTAAGGTTATTATCTAATCAATTATGTGTTTGCATCATTTTTATCGTATATATATGAATTAAAACCCATGTACTGAAAATTCACAAAAACGTGGAAAACGGCAAAATATTGCCTAATTCGATGATATTTTGTTTAATTCACATGAAGGAAAAGGAGATGATAAACGTCAAAATATTGCTATATTCGATGATTTTTCGTACGAAACAAAATGCAAGAAAACTTGCTTAAAATGCAATATTATGCGAAATTCTGAGATTTGAAGGCCAAATCACATATCGTGATACTACATGAAATAGTATCGAAATATTGGTAAAAATGAATATATTTACGTAATATCAAACTACATGAAAACGTGAAAAAAGTCACTATATAACCATATTTGAGGATTTTAACTTCAAATCATAGAGCGAGGTTTCGTATTATTTAGATCCAAGAAAAGACATATGACAATGTTGTTTCCAATACAAATGATAAAAAACAATGTGTTTTCATTAGAATTAACTATAATGTTCTTGATTTTCCGTTTATATTAACGATGGAAGATGTACACGTAAAAGCGCTCTAATCCGGCTGAAACGTCGATATATGCAATAAAAACCGAACTTCTCCCCTTTTCAATATCTTACTCAGTATTTTAACGAGAAACAAATAGATGATTGAAAATGAAGTATTTAAGCTTATTATCTAATCAATTATGTGTTTGCATCATTTTTATCGTATATATATATGAATTAAAACCCATGGACTGAAAATTCACAAAAACGTGGAAAACGGCAAAATATTGCCTAATTCGATGATATTTTGTTTAAATCACATGAAGGAAAAGGAGATGATAAACGTCAAAATATTGCTATATTCGATGATTTTTCGTACGAAACAAAATGCAAGAAAACTTGCTTAAAATGCAATATTATGCGAAATTCTGAGATTTGAAGGCCAAATCACATATCGTGATACTACATGAAATAGTATCGAAATATTGGTAAAAATGAATATATTTACGTAATATCAAACTACATGAAAAACGTTAAAAAAGTCACTATATAACCATATTTGAGGATTTTAACTTCAAATCATAGAGCGAGGTTTCGTATTATTTAGATCCAAGAAAAGACATATGACAATGTTGTTTCCAATACAAATGATAAAAAACAATGTGTTTTCATTAGAATTAACTATAATGTTCTTGATTTTCCGTTTATATTAACGATGGAAGATGTACACGTAAAACCGCTCTAATCCGGCTGAAACGTCGATATATGCAATAAAAACCGAACTTCTCCCCTTTTCAATATCTTACTCAGTATTTTAACGAGAAACAAATAGATGATTGAAAATGAAGTATTTAAGGTTATTATCTAATCAATTATGTGTTTGCATCATTTTTATCGTATATATATGAATTAAAACCCATGTACTGAAAATTCACAAAAACGTGGAAAACGGCAAAATATTGCCTAATTCGATGATATTTTGTTTAATTCACATGAAGGAAAAGGAGATGATAAACGTCAAAATATTGCTATATTCGATGATTTTTCGTACGAAACAAAATGCAAGAAAACTTGCTTATATTGCAATATTATGCGAAATTCTGAGATTTGAAGGCCAAATCACCTATCGTGATACTATATGAAATAGTATCGAAATATTGGTAAAAATGAATATATTTACGTAATATCAAACTACATGAAAAACGTGAAAAAGTCACTATATAACCATATTTGAGGATTTTAACTTCAAATCATAGAGCGAGGTTTCGTATTATTTAGTTCCAAGAAAAGACATATGGCAATGTTGTTTCCAATACAAATGATAAAAAACAATGTGTTTTCATTAGAATTAACTATAATGTTCTTGATTTTCCGTTTATATTAACGATGGAAGATGTACACGTAAAACCGCTCTAATCCGGCTGAAACGTCGATATATGCAATAAAAACCGAACTTCTCCCCTTTTCAATATCTTACTCAGTATTTTAACGAGAAACAAATAGATGATTGAAAATGAAGTATTTAAGGTTATTATCTAATCAATTATGTGTTTGCATCATTTTTATCGTATATATATATGAATTAATACCCATGGACGGAAAATTCACAAAAACGTGGAAAACGGCAAAATATTGCCTAATTCGATGATATTTTGTTTAAATCACATGAAGGAAAAGGAGATGATAAACGTTAAAATATTGCTAAATTCGATGATTTTTCGTACGAAGCAAAATGCAAGAAAACTTGCTTAAAATGCAATATTATGCGAAATTCTGAGATTTGAAGGCCAAATCACATATCGTGATACTACATGAAATAGTATCGAAATATTGGTAAAAATGAATATATTTACGTAATATCAAACTACATGAAAAACGTGAAAAAAGTCACTATATAACCATATTTGAGGATTTAACTTCAAATCATAGAGCGAGGTTTCGTATTATTTAGATCCAAGAAAAGACATATGACAATGTTGTTTCCAATACAAATGATAAAAAACAATGTGTTTTCATTAGAATTAACTATAATGTTCTTGATTTTCCGTTTATATTAACGATGGAAGATGTACACGTAAAACCGCTCTAATCCGGCTGAAACGTCGATATTTGCAATAAACCGAACTTCTCCCCTTTTCAATATCTTTCCCAGTATTTTAACGAGAAACAAATAGATGATTGAAAATGAAGTATTTAAGGTTATTATCTAATCAATTATGTGTTTGCATCATTTTTATCGTATATATATATGAATTAATACCCATGGACGGAAAATTCACAAAAACGTGGAAACCGGCAAAATATTGCCTAATTCGATGATATTTTGTTTAAATCACATGAAGGAAAAGGAGATGATAAACGTTAAAATATTGCTAAATTTGATGATTTTTCGTACTAAGCAAAATGCAAGAAAACTTGCTTAAAATGCAATATTATGCGAAATTCTGAGATTTGAAGGCCAAATCACATATCGTGATACTACATGAAATAGTATCGAAATATTGGTAAAAATGAATATATTTACGTAATATCAAACAACATGAAAAACGTGAAAAAAGTCACTATATAACCATATTTGAGGATTTTAACTTCAAATCATAGAGCGAGGTTTCGTATTATTTAGTTCCAAGAAAAGACATATGACAATGTTGTTTCCAATACAAATGATAAAAAACAATGTGTTTTCGTTAGAATTAACTATAATGTTCTTGATTTTCCGTTTATATTAACGATGGAAGATGAACGCGTAAAACCGCTCTAATCCGGCTGAAACGTCGATATATGCAATAAAAACCGAACTTCTCCCCTTTTCAATATCTTACTCAGTATTTTAACGAGAAACAAATAGATGATTGAAAATGAAGTATTTAAGGTTATTATCTAATCAATTATGTGTTTGCATCATTTTTATCGTATATATATATGAATTAATACCCATGGACGGAAAATTCACCAAAACGTGGAAAACGGCAAAATATTGCCTAATTCGATGATATTTTGTTTAAATCACATGAAGGAAAAGGAGATGATAAACGTTAAAATATTGCTAAATTCGATGATTTTTCGTACGAAGCAAAATGCAAGAAAACTTGCTTAAAATGCAATATTATGCGAAATTATGAGATTTGAAAGCCAAATCACATATCGTGATACTACATGAAATAGTATCGAAATATTGGTAAAAATGAATATATTTACGTAATATCAAACTACATGAAAGACGTGAAAAAGTCACTATATAACCATATTTGAGGATTTTAACTTCAAATCATAGAGCGAGGTTTCGTATTATTTAGATCCAAGAAAAGACATATGACAATGTTGTTTCCAATACAAATGATAAAAAACAATGTGTTTTCATTAGAATTAACTATAATGTTCTTGATTTTCCGTTTATATTAACGATGGAAGATGTACACGTAAAACCGCTCTAATCCGGCTGATACGTCGATATATGCAATAAAAACCGAACTTCTCCCCTTTTCAATATCTTACTCAGTATTTTAACGAGAAACAAATAGATGATTGAAAATGAAGTATTTAAGGTTATTATCTATTCAATTATGTGTTTGCATCATTTTTATCGTATATATATATGAATTAAAACCCATGGACTGAAAATTCACAAAAACGTGGAAAACGGCAAAATATTGCCTAATTCGATGATATTTTGTTTAAATCACATGAAGGAAAAGGAGATGATAAACGTCAAAATATTGCTATATTCGATGATTTTTCGTACGAAACAAAATGCAAGAAAACTTGCTTAAAATGCAATATTATGCGAAAATCTGAGATTTGAAGGCCAAATCACATATCGTGATACTACATGAAATAGTATCGAAATATTGGTAAAAATGAATATATTTTCGTAATATCAAACTACATGAAAAACGTTAAAAAAGTCACTATATAACCATATTTGAGGATTTTAACTTCAAATCATAGAGCGAGGTTTCGTATTATTTAGATCCAAGAAAAGACATATGACAATGTTGTTTCCAATACAAATGATAAAAAACATTGTGTTTTCATTAGAATTAACTATAATGTTCTTGATTTTCCGTTTATATTAACGATGGAAGATGTACACGTAAAACCGCTCTAATCCGGCTGAAACGTCGATATATGCAATAAAAACCGAACTTCTCCCCTTTTCAATATCTTACTCAGTATTTTAACGAGAAACAAATAGATGATTGAAAATGAAGTATTTAAGGTTATTATCTAATCAATTATGTGTTTGCATCATTTTTATCGTATATATATGAATTAAAACCCATGTACTGAAAATTCACAAAAACGTGGAAAACGGCAAAATATTGCCTAATTCGATGATATTTTGTTTAAATCACATGAAGGAAAAGGAGATGATAAACGTCAAAATATTGCTATATTCGATGATTTTTCGTACGAAACAAAATGCAAGAAAACTTGCTTATATTGCAATATAATGCGAAATTCTGAGATTTGAAGGCCAAATCACCTATCGTGATACTACATGAAATAGTATCGAAATATTGGTAAAAATGAATATATTTACGTAATATCAAACTACATGAAAAACGTGAAAAAGTCACTATATAACCATATTTGAGGATTTTAACTTCAAATCATAGAGCGAGGTTTCGTATTATTTAGTTCCAAGAAAAGACATATGGCAATGTTGTTTCCAATACAAATGATAAAAAACAATGTGTTTTCATTAGAATTAACTATAATGTTCTTGATTTTCCGTTTATATTAACGATGGAAGATGTACACGTAAAACCGCTCTAATCCGGCTGAAACGTCGATATATGCAATAAAAACCGAACTTCTCCCCTTTTCAATATCTTACTCAGTATTTTAACGAGAAACAAATAGATGATTGAAAATGAAGTATTTAAGGTTATTATCTAATCAATTATGTGTTTGCATCATTTTTATCGTATATATATGAATTAAAACCCATGGACTGAAAATTCACAAAAACGTGGAAAACGGCAAAATATTGCCTAATTCGATGATATTTTGTTTAAATCACATGAAGGAAAAGGAGATGATAAACGTCAAAATATTGCTATATTCGATGATTTTTCGTACGAAACAAAATGCAAGAAAACTTGCTTAAAATGCAATATTATGCGAAATTCTGAGATTTGAAGGCCAAATCACATATCGTGATACTACATGAAATAGTATCGAAATATTGGTAAAAATGAATATATTTACGTAATATCAAACTACATGAAAAACGTGAAAAAAGTCACTATATAACCATATTTGAGGATTTTAACTTCAAATCATAGAGCGAGGTTTCGTATTATTTAGATCCAAGAAAAGACATATGACAATGTTGTTTCCAATACAAATGATAAAAAACAATGTGTTTTCATTAGAATTAACTACAATGTTCTTGATTTTCCGTTTATATTAACGATGGAAGATGTACACGTAAAACCGCTCTAATCCGGCTGAAACGTCGATATATGCAATAAAAACCGAACTTCTCCCCTTTTCAATATCTTACTCAGTATTTTAACGAGAAACAAATAGATGATTGAAAATGAAGTATTTAAGTTTATTATCTAATCAATTATGTGTTTGCATCATTTTTATCGTATATATATGAATTAAAACCCATGTACTGAAAATTCACAAAAACGTGGAAAACGGCAAAATATTGCCTAATTCGATGATATTTTGTTTAAATCACATGAAGGAAAAGGAGATGATAAACGTCAAAATATTGCTATATTGGATGATTTTTCGTACGAAGCAAAATGCAAGAAAACTTGCTTAAAATGCAATATTATGCGAAATTCTGAGATTTGAAGGCCAAATCACATATCGTGATACTACATGAAATAGTATCGAAATATTGGTAAAAAGGAATATATTTACGTAATATCAAACTACATGAAAAACGTGAAAAAAGTCACTATATAACCATATTTGAGGATTTTAACTTCAAATCATAGAGCGAGGTTTCGTATTATTTAGTTCCAAGAAAAGACATATGACAATGTTGTTTCCAATACAAATGATAAAAAACAATGTGTTTTCATTAGAATTAACTATAATGTTCTTGATTTTCCGTTTATATTAACGAGGGAAGATGTACACGTAAAACCGCTCTAATCCGGCTGAAACGTCGATATATGCAATAAAAACCGAACTTCTCCCCTTTTCAATATCTTACTCAGTATTTTAACGAGAAACAAATAGATGATTGAAAATGAAGTATTTAAGGTTATTATCTAATCAATTATGTGTTTGCATCATTTTTATCGTATATATATGAATTAAAACCCATGGATTGAAAATTCACAAAAACTTGGAAAACGGCAAAATATTGCCTAATTCGATGATATTTTGTTTAAATCACATGAAGGAAAAGGAGATGATAAACGTCAAAATATTGCTATATTCGATGATTTTTCGTACGAAACAAAATGCAAGAAAACTTGCTTAAAATGCAATATTATGCGAAATTCTGAGATTTGAAGGCCAAATCACATATCGTGATACTACATGAAATAGTATCGAAATATTGGTAAAAATGAATATATTTACGTAATATCAAACTACATGAAAAACGTGAAAAAGTCACTATATAACCATATTTGAGGATTTTAACTTCAAATCATAGAGCGAGGTTTCGTATTATTTAGATCCAAGAAAAGACATATGACAATGTTGTTTCCAATACAAATGATAAAAAACAATGTGTTTTCATTAGAATTAACTATAATGTTCTTGATTTTCCGTTTATATTAACGATGGAAGATGTACACGTAAAACCGCTCTAATCCGGCTGAAACGTCGATATATGCAATAAAAACCGAACTTCTCCCCTTTTCAATATCTTACTCAGTATTTTAACGAGAAACAAATAGATGATTGAAAATGAAGTATTTAAGGTTATTATCTAATCAATTATGTGTTTGCATCATTTTTATCGTATATATATGAATTAAAACCCATGTACTGAAAATTCACAAAAACGTGGAAAACGGCAAAATATTGCCTAATTCGATGATATTTTGTTTAAATCACATGAAGGAAAAGGAGATGATAAACGTCAAAATATTGCTATATTGGATGATTTTTCGTACGAAGCAAAATGCAAGAAAACTTGCTTAAAATGCAATATTATGCGAAATTCTGAGATTTGAAGGCCAAATCACATATCGTGATACTACATGAAATAGTATCGAAATATTGGTAAAAAGGAATATATTTACGTAATATCAAACTACATGAAAAACGTGAAAAAAGTCACTATATAACCATATTTGAGGATTTTAACTTCAAATCATAGAGCGAGGTTTCGTATTATTTAGTTCCAAGAAAAGACATATGACAATGTTGTTTCCAATACAAATGATAAAAAACAATGTGTTTTCATTAGAATTAACTATAATGTTCTTGATTTTCCGTTTATATTAACGAGGGAAGATGTACACGTAAAACCGCTCTAATCCGGCTGAAACGTCGATATATGCAATAAAAACCGAACTTCTCCCCTTTTCAATATCTTACTCAGTATTTTAACGAGAAACAAATAGATGATTGAAAATGAAGTATTTAAGGTTATTATCTAATCAATTATGTGTTTGCATCATTTTTATCGTATATATATGAATTAAAACCCATGGATTGAAAATTCACAAAAACTTGGAAAACGGCAAAATATTGCCTAATTCGATGATATTTTGTTTAAATCACATGAAGGAAAAGGAGATGATAAACGTCAAAATATTGCTATATTCGATGATTTTTCGTACGAAACAAAATGCAAGAAAACTTGCTTAAAATGCAATATTATGCGAAATTCTGAGATTTGAAGGCCAAATCACATATCGTGATACTACATGAAATAGTATCGAAATATTGGTAAAAATGAATATATTTACGTAATATCAAACTACATGAAAAACGTGAAAAAAGTCACTATATAACCATATTTGAGGATTTTAACTTCAAGTCATAGAGCGAGGTTTCGTATTATTTAGATCCAAGAAAAGACATATGACAATGTTGTTTCCAATACAAATGATAAAAAACAATGTGTTTTCATTAGAATTAACTATAATGTTCTTGATTTTCCGTTTATATTAACGATGGAAGATGTACACGTAAAACCGCTCTAATCCGGCTGAAACGTCGATATATGCAATAAAAACCGAACTTCTCCCCTTTTCAATATCTTACTCAGTATTTTAACGAGAAACAAATAGATGATTGAAAATGAAGTATTTAAGGTTATTATCTATTCAATTATGTGTTTGCATCATTTTTATCGTATATATATATGAATTAAAACCCATGGACTGAAAATTCACAAAAACGTGGAAAACGGCAAAATATTGCCTAATTCGATGATATTTTGTTTAAATCACATGAAGGAAAAGGAGATGATAAACGTCAAAATATTGCTATATTCGATGATTTTTCGTACGAAACAAAATGCAAGAAAACTTGCTTAAAATGCAATATTATGCGAAATTCTGAGATTTGAAGGCCAAATCACATATCGTGATACTACATGAAATAGTATCGAAATATTGGTAAAAATGAATATATTTACGTAATATCAAACTACATGAAAAACGTTAAAAAAGTCACTATATAACCATATTTGAGGATTTTAACTTCAAATCATAGAGCGAGGTTTCGTATTATTTAGATCCAAGAAAAGACATATGACAATGTTGTTTCCAATACAAATGATAAAAAACAATGTGTTTTCGTTAGAATTAACTATAATGTTCTTGATTTTCCGTTTATATTAACGATGGAAGATGTACGCGTAAAACCGCTCTAATCCGGCTGAAACGTCGATATATGCAATAAAAACCGAACTTCTCCCCTTTTCAATATCTTACTCAGTATTTTAACGAGAAACAAATAGATGATTGAAAATGAAGTATTTAAGGTTATTATCTAATCAATTATGTGTTTGCATCATTTTTATCGTATATATATATGAATTAATACCCATGGACGGAAAATTCACCAAAACGTGGAAAACGGCAAAATATTGCCTAATTCGATGATATTTTGTTTAAATCACATGAAGGAAAAGGAGATGATAAACGTTAAAATATTGCTAAATTCGATGATTTTTCGTACGAAGCAAAATGCAAGAAAACTTGCTTAAAATGCAATATTATGCGAAATTATGAGATTTGAAGGCCAAATCACATATCGTGATACTACATGAAATAGTATCGAAATATTGGTAAAAATGAATATATTTACGTAATATCAAACTACATGAAAAACGTGAAAAAAGTCACTATATAACCATATTTGAGGATTTTAACTTCAAATCATAGAGCGAGGTTTCGTATTATTTAGATCCAAGAAAAGACATATGACAATGTTGTTTCCAATACAAATGATAAAAAACAATGTGTTTTCATTAGAATTAACTATAATGTTCTTGATTTTCCGTTTATATTAACGATGGAAGATGTACACGTAAAACCGCTCTAATCCGGCTGATACGTCGATATATGCAATAAAAACAGAACTTCTCCCCTTTTCAATATCTTACTCAGTATTTTAACGAGAAACAAATAGATGATTGAAAATGAAGTATTTAAGGTTATTATCTAATCAATTATGTGTTTGCATCATTTTTATCGTATATATATGAATTAAAACCCATGTACTGAAAATTCACAAAAACGTGGAAAACGGCAAAATATTGCCTAATTCGATGATATTTTGTTTAAATCACATGAAGGAAAAGGAGATGATAAACGTCAAAATATTGCTATATTCGATGATTTTTCGTACGAAACAAAATGCAAGAAAACTTGCTTAATATTGCAATATTATGCGAAATTCTGAGATTTGAAGGCCAAATCACCTATCGTGATACTACATGAAATAGTATCGAAATATTGGTAAAAATGAATATATTTACGTAATATCAAACTACATGAAAAACGTGAAAAAGTCACTATATAACCATATTTGAGGATTTTAACTTCAAATCATAGAGCGAGGTTTCGTATTATTTAGTTCCAAGAAAAGACATATGGCAATGTTGTTTCCAATACAAATGATAAAAAACAATGTGTTTTCATTAGAATTAACTATAATGTTCTTGATTTTCCGTTTATATTAACGATGGAAGATGTACACGTAAAACCGCTCTAATCCGGCTGAAACGTCGATATATGCAATAAAAACCGAACTTCTCCCCTTTTCAATATCTTACTCAGTATTTTAACGAGAAACAAATAGATGATTGAAAATGAAGTATTTAAGGTTATTATCTAATCAATTATGTGTTTGCATCATTTTTATCGTATATATATGAATTAAAACCCATGGACTGAAAATTCACAAAAACGTGGAAAACGGCAAAATATTGCCTAATTCGATGATATTTTGTTTAAATCACATGAAGGAAAAGGAGATGATAAACGTCAAAATATTGCTATATTCGATGATTTTTCGTACGAAACAAAATGCAAGAAAACTTGCTTAAAATGCAATATTATGCGAAATTCTGAGATTTGAAGGCCAAATCACATATCGTGATACTACATGAAATAGTATCGAAATATTGGTAAAAATGAATATATTTACGTAATATCAAACTACATGAAAAACGTGAAAAAAGTCACTATATAACCATATTTGAGGATTTTAACTTCAAATCATAGAGCGAGGTTTCGTATTATTTAGATCCAAGAAAAGACATATGACAATGTTGTTTCCAATACAAATGATAAAAAACAATGTGTTTTCATTAGAATTAACTACAATGTTCTTGATTTTCCGTTTATATTAACGATGGAAGATGTACACGTAAAACCGCTCTAATCCGGCTGAAACGTCGATATATGCAATAAAAACCGAACTTCTCCCCTTTTCAATATCTTACTCAGTATTTTAACGAGAAACAAATAGATGATTGAAAATGAGGTATTTAAGGTTATTATCTAATCAATTATGTGTTTGCATCATTTTTATCGTATATATATGAATTAAAACCCATGTACTGAAAATTCACAAAAACGTGGAAAACGGCAAAATATTGCCTAATTCGATGATATTTTGTTTAAATCACATGAAGGAAAAGGAGATGATAAACGTCAAAATATTGCTATATTCGATGATTTTTCGTACGAAGCAAAATGCAAGAAAACTTGCTTAAAATGCAATATTATGCGAAATTCTGAGATTTGAAGGCCAAATCACATATCGTGATACTACATGAAATAGTATCGAAATATTGGTAAAAATGAATATATTTACGTAATATCAAACTACATGAAAAACGTGAAAAAAGTCACTATATAACCATATTTGAGGATTTTAACTTCAAATCATAGAGCGAGGTTTCGTATTATTTAGTTCCAAGAAAAGACATATGACAATGTTGTTTCCAATACAAATGATAAAAAACAATGTGTTTTCATTAGAATTAACTATAATGTTCTTGATTTTCCGTTTATATTAACGAGGGAAGATGTACACGTAAAACCGCTCTAATCCGGCTGAAACGTCGATATATGCAATAAAAACCGAACTTCTCCCCTTTTCAATATCTTACTCAGTATTTTAACGAGAAACAAATAGATGATTGAAAATGAAGTATTTAAGGTTATTATCTAATCAATTATGTGTTTGCATCATTTTTATCGTATATATATGAATTAAAACCCATGGATTGAAAATTCACAAAAACGTGGAAAACGGCAAAATATTGCCTAATTCGATGATATTTTGTTTAAATCACATGAAGGAAAAGGAGATGATAAACGTCAAAATATTGCTATATTCGATGATTTTTCGTACGAAACAAAATGCAAGAAAACTTGCTTAAAATGCAATATTATGCGAAATTCTGAGATTTGAAGGCCAAATCACATATCGTGATACTACATGAAATAGTATCGAAATATTGGTAAAAATGAATATATTTACGTAATATCAAACTACATGAAAAACGTGAAAAAAGTCACTATATAACCATATTTGAGGATTTTAACTTCAAGTCATAGAGCGAGGTTTCGTATTATTTAGATCCAAGAAAAGACATATGACAATGTTGTTTCCAATACAAATGATAAAAAACAATGTGTTTTCATTAGAATTAACTATAATGTTCTTGATTTTCCGTTTATATTAACGATGGAAGATGTACACGTAAAACCGCTCTAATCCGGCTGAAACGTCGATATATGCAATAAAAACCGAACTTCTCCCCTTTTCAATATCTTACTCAGTATTTTAACGAGAAACAAATAGATGATTGAAAATGAAGTATTTAAGGTTATTATCTATTCAATTATGTGTTTGCATCATTTTTATCGTATATATATATGAATTAAAACCCATGGACTGAAAATTCACAAAAACGTGGAAAACGGCAAAATATTGCCTAATTCGATGATATTTTGTTTAAATCACATGAAGGAAAAGGAGATGATAAACGTCAAAATATTGCTATATTCGATGATTTTTCGTACGAAACAAAATGCAAGAAAACTTGCTTAAAATGCAATATTATGCGAAATTCTGAGATTTGAAGGCCAAATCACATATCGTGATACTACATGAAATAGTATCGAAATATTGGTAAAAATGAATATATTTACGTAATATCAAACTACATGAAAAACGTTAAAAAAGTCACTATATAACCATATTTGAGGATTTTAACTTCAAATCATAGAGCGAGGTTTCGTATTATTTAGATCCAAGAAAAGACATATGACAATGTTGTTTCCAATACAAATGATAAAAAACAATGTGTTTTCATTAGAATTAACTATAATGTTCTTGATTTTCCGTTTATATTAACGATGGAAGATGTACACGTAAAACCGCTCTAATCCGGCTGAAACGTCGATATTTGCAATAAAAACCGAACTTCTCCCCTTTTCAATATCTTTCCCAGTATTTTAACGAGAAACAAATAGATGATTGAAAGTGAAGTATTTAAGGTTATTATCTAATCAATTATGTGTGTGCATCATTTTTATCGTATATATATATGAATTAATACCCATGGACGGAAAATTCACAAAAAACGTGGAAACCGGCAAAATATTGCCTAATTCGATGATATTTTGTTTAAATCACATGAAGGAAAAGGAGATGATAAACGTTAAAATATTGCTAAATTCGATGATTTTTCGTACTAAGCAAAATGCAAGAAAACTTGCTTAAAATGCAATATTATGCGAAATTCTGAGATTTGAAGGCCAAATCACATATCGTGATACTACATGAAATAGTATCGAAATATTGGTAAAAATGAATATATTTACGTAATATCAAACAACATGAAAAACGTGAAAAAAGTCACTATATAACCATATTTGAGGATTTTAACTTCAAATCATAGAGCGAGGTTTCGTATTATTTAGTTCCAAGAAAAGACATATGACAATGTTGTTTCCAATACAAATGATAAAAAACAATGTGTTTTCGTTAGAATTAACTATAATGTTCTTGATTTTCCGTTTATATTAACGATGGAAGATGTACGCGTAAAACCAACCCGTTCTCACACAAGACAGCACATATATGACTTAATGCTTAAAGTCAATATGTTGAATATGAATTAGTAAATATGTGATATATTCCCAGTTACTTTTTTTACCAAGGCCCAAACTCTTCCTCACGTGCCAATTTACGTGTCACAGTACCCGTCCGTCAACCTAGATAGCAGAATATTCGTGATTGGTTCAATTATAAGGAAAATTGTAGTTTTCAGGTCCCACATGGGTTGTGAAATTTACCTACTGTTGTCCATGCTCTTATAATATTACAGATCAGCTATATCCTATTGAAGGCTCGTAGTTTTGTTTTGAGAAATATTAGTTGTTCTTAGTAAATTATAATAAGCACTATAAATTATTACATAGAATAACAGTGCTTCACCAATCAATATTATATACCATAGTTTGGCTTTAAAAATCTTTAAAGAATGTTTTGTAGGAACGCTAACAGAAAACGATGTTACATTTGAATGTCTATGGGGTAAACTACTGCAAACAGGACGGTATTGTGTCTAATATACCAACTATAGCTAGGATGGGTATATTGTCACCTACCGCCTGTTAGGTGGGAAAGGGGTCCAATAACACCCACAGGATGGGTATGAGGGTCACATCCACCCACAGGATGAGTATGGGGATCACATCCACCCACAGGAAGGGTATGGGGTCCAATACCACCCACAGGATGAGTATGGCGTCCACTACAACCCACAGGATGGGTATGGGGCTCCAACCACCCATAGAATGGGTATGGGGCTCCAACCACAAATAAAATGGGTATAGGGTCCAATAACACCCACTGGATGTTTAAGGCGTCCATTGCCGCGCGTCGAGCTCGAAAACCGCAGCATTCATCTCAGAACCATGCCTATTTCACACAGATTCCTTAATAAACGTAAGAGTTTTATATGTCACAAGAAAGATAGAAATATAAGCTTCATTCTAAATACCTTACCATGGGCATATTTAAATTTAAAGCGAAGATACGTGTACTTTTATAATAGCCGAGCTTTAACCCCGGACAGATTGATCGACCGAGCAACTCTCTCTCAGAACAATGTTTATTTCACGTGAATTCGTTAATAAACATATATGTTTTATATGTCTCAAGAAAGGCAGACATATAAGCTTCACTTTAAACACTTTACCATAGACATATTTAAAGTTCTAATGAAGATACATGTATTTTAAAAATTACGGAGCTCCCACCCCATACAGACTGAACGACAGAGCAACTCTCTCTCAGATCAATGTTTATTTCATGTAAATTCGTTAATAAACACAAATGTTTTATATGTCTTAAGCAAGATAGAAATAAGAGCTTCATTTTCAATACATTACAATAGACATATTTATAGCTCAAGTGAAGATACATATGTTTTTATAGTAGCGCTCAGTAGCTTGTCGGGCATGGAGTGCAGACGCCTACGCACTTGCCGATATATTGTATAATTAACAAAGATACGCTAATAAAGCCTAAAATCTTATATGCCTCCATAAAGACCGAGATATGAACATTATTATGATTTCACCAAATGAAATATATCGTGTTCGAGAACAAAGATATATCAATTTTAAATTAAGTTTCGACTCTTGCTCGGGCGAGAGAGAGGGAGCGACTCTCGCCCCATCTATTGGAGATTCTGTCCACTAAAGACCCAAAGCTACTCAAACCCTCCTAGCATTATTTAAGTAATGAAGTAATATGGTATATTTACTATAATGTGGGTGCTGAATGCAGAACATGAGAAAACATATATTTACTCCAAATTAATATAATTTCATTATGAAATAAGTAAATAAGTAGCATCAAAGGAAGTCGACGGTCCAAGCGTCAATGTTGTGGAACGACTTATCCAAGATATATCGTTGTTTGGAAAGTGTTTGTTGGCATATCCAGTTGTCGCACTTCTCTGCACAAATTATCACAAATTTAAATTATAATGTTAACAAGTAGAATACGTATTTTTAATAAAATCTAACATAGCTAGCCAGAAAACATTTAACATTTATTAAAAAAATATATGTTTGGAAGTTAAATCGACTTCATAGGACAATAGTGTTGTTATATATACTCGTTATTCGTTGACATGCGTTCGCTACTTAAACTACCATGTACTGTACTTATGTGAAATCTCCCATGTCTCTTCGCTCATCTCACCGAACCCTACAGGCTCTGTGATATATTGCTTAATTAATTGAGATTCACAAATAAAGCTTATAATTGTATATGTTATCAAAAAGGCAGAGCTTATTTTAGTTCATTTATTATGCACCCCATACCCATCCTATGGGCGATAGTGGAGTGTTACAGAGGCGCATAATGGGCTCAGGGACTGAACCCCACAATTCATATAGCCAAGGAAGTTATAATCTTGATAAGCTAGTTACAAAAGTCAATGCACATTGTCAAATCAACAATGGGCTCGAGTCCGACCACAAGTACAGTTTATATATGTTACAGAGGCGCATAATGGCCCACAATTCATATAGCCAAGGAAGTTATAATCTTGATAAGCTAGTTACAAAAGTCAATGCACATTGTCAAATCAACAATGGGCTCGAGTCCGACCACAAGTACAGTTTATAATTTAAGCAACTGACATATATGGAGGGCTAGTGTCACAATTGATTTGTTTATCCTACACATAACCCCCTCTCCCCCATCCAATGGGCAGCGGTGGATAGGTTACAATCAAGTCGTTTTTTGCGTTTTATTCAGAGATTAGATCTTATTGGGTGAGGAAAGATATTCATATTTTAAAGAAGGCTTCTTGGCTGATGCTCTCCATTGATGGAAAATATACAACCTTTTGAAAATCAATGTTAGTTTGATCTAATATTGTAATTAACGCAGTTACCTGATGTTATTCTTCACCTATATCTTTTTCTGGTTAATCCCTATTTACATTATGCAGTTCAGGCTTCGTCGCCAGACTATAGTTTTTAGTTTAGTTAATTTATCACATAATGGGTTCAGGGACTGAACACACAATTTATTTATCTAAGCAAGTTACAATCTTGAGGAGCTAGCCACAAAGTTCATAACACATCGTCACATCAACAACATGGGTTCGAGATCGACCACAAGTACAGTTTCTAAATTAAGCAAATGCCATAAGTGGAGAGCTAGTGTCACAATTGATATGTTTGTCCTGCACATTTCCACAGTGGTTTGCTTGGGTTCTTTTAATTATCTTAGATATCATTGAAGAGAACCTAATAGGTACTATACTGTATATATGCTGGTAAGAAGTATAATTATCCTGAGAAATCGTGTAAATTATGTAGTACGAGTGCTTCCAGTTAAGTAACATAGTTCATTTGTGTGCGCGTGCTTGAAGAGGAAATGTTATCCCCCCCCCCCCCACCCCCCATTGTAAATATTTGTGGGTTTCAGACCATACGGCCACGGCTTACCCTCGCCGCGGTCGAGGGTAAGAACACCGGATGTATACCCAGTATTACAAGTAAACATTAGCAATAACAATTATGGAAAGTTCCTTTACCTATACATAGACAAGAGACTGAACTTCAGCACCCACATACAACACATAAGGGGATGCTCTGAGAGAGAGAGAGAGTAAAATTATCCACTGAGGTCTGATTAAGTCATTTTGGGGACCTTAATCATTAGGACGTCCAATGATTAACGCAAAGTGAAGCGTATTCAGATGGCATATTGACAACATTCAGCATATCTCATAATGACCTAGTAGTACTTGGTGCACAAATACCTTTTCCATAGGAATCGCAAAACATAATTAAACACAACTGTACCGTACAGTGTTATATATTTATTTCAGTTTGAACAATTTTTAACATTACCATTCCAACATTCATTTTAGCAAGTTCTCTCATAATGACGTGTGGGTTAGCAATGTCAAAGGCTGACTTAAGATCTAGGAAAGTGGTATATGACCTATCAGTATGCAGGGTGAGGAATGTGGTAATACAGTGATGTACACTCTTTCCATGCATAAAGCCATATATCTGGGGAGACAACATATTATTAATTTTGTAAAGGAGACGGTTGAGAACCATCCTCTCAAGACACTTATAGAGACAACTAGTGAGGGAGATTGGGCGAAAAACACTCGGCTGGTGAGGTTTAGGAATGGGAATAATAACACTGTTGGTCCATGACCATGACCCCAGTTACATAGCTCATATTATACAATTGAAGCAAGGTATTCCTTGGAACTAGCAGAAGCATAAGCAGTATGCCGTAAGTAACTCCATCCTCCCCGGGTGATGTAGCTTTGCCTTTATGTAGAGCAGAATCTAGTTTGTATTCAGTAAAAAGCATGTCACAGTCATCCTCTTGATGAAGCATGAAGTCAAGGAGCCTTGCCCTATCAGTATATCTATTATTTAATTCATTCTGTGTGGGTAGAGGAAGACTGTCAAGGCTGGAAGTCGTGGCCCAAGCATCAACAAGCTCATTTGCTCTGTGCAGAGGATTAGGGTACGAGATCTCTGCAGCATTTTTCCCTTTGATCTTGTTGATATCCTTCCATGCCCGACTTAGTGGCGTGTGAGAATTGAGACCACGGACAAAAGTTTCCCAGTCTGTCTGCCTCAGCTCCACCATACGTTCCCTGGACTTAGCCAGAGCCGCTTGAAAGAGCCGAAGCATTTCAGCAGTGCGGGTCCTTCTACAAGCTAGTCCAATTATTCTGGCAGTGCGTTTTAGTGCATGCAATTTAGAATCATTATAATAAGCATAAGTGCTATGACCAGTGTAATTTGGGTTACGTGGCCTGGACGATGAATCAAGTGATTCTATAAACTGCTCGATAGTACCTGTGAGCTCATTGTTAAAATCTTCAACTGATGAAGGCTCAGATGAACTGCACCAATCTGACACATGAGCAACAAGATTGTCTCGTTGATCGATGGGTACAGCCAGCCTCTTCCGCTTGAACACTCCACCAGGGAGGATAGAGCTGCCAATGCTTACAGTGGCTAATATGGCCAGATGATCAGACGCCATATCTGGCACTATTGACGAGGCGCACACGGTGTGGGAGACGTTGACACCGAGACATAGATCAAGAATACCTCCGTAGATATGCGTTGGTTCAAGGTCACCCACAATCTGTGCAACATCGTGACTACCTAATAGTGACACCAGTTGGTTGCCGTTACGATTACTGAACTGCGAATTACCAATATTCCTATGGCTAGCGTTATAATCACCTCTAATGATGGTAGGCTCAGTCTGAATACAGACAGGAAGGTCAGCATAATTAAAGTTACAAGGAGTTGATTATTTAGTACATAGTTGTTTTTCTCTTTAATTGGATGATAGAGGGGGAGTCTTTAACGTGATTGGGAATACATACATACACACATACATACATACACATACATACATACATGCATACATACACACATGCATACATACATACATACATACATACATACATACATACATACATACATACATACATGCGTACATACATACATACATACATACATACATACATACATACATACATACATACATACATACATACATACATACATACATACATACATACATACATACATGCATGCATACATACATGCGTGCGTACATACATACATATATACATACATACATACATACATACATGCGTACATACATGCGTACATACATGCGTACATACATGCGTACATACATGCGTACATCCATACATACATCCATACATACATGCATGCGTACATACATACATACATACATACATACATACATACATACATACATACATACATACATGCATACATACATACATACATACATACATACATACATGCATACATGCATACATACATACATACATACACGTCCAGTCAGCATATAGCTATTTCGGGACAAAATCCAATACAGTTTATATTGGTGAGACGCCACTGTAATGAGGAGTTTAAATATCACAGGAACTGTAGGTTAATGTGACACAGGTGAGGTTAGATGAGGCATCTACAAGCATCAGCTGGAGGCTGATGGAGTGTTGTGGAGGCTGGTGGTACTATGTCCAGATGTTGGAGGGTGGATTTGACTCTCCCACCCTCCCTCCCCCTCCCCCCCCCCCCCACACATTGACCGCAGTACGTCTAAGGTTACTTTCCACTCTCGCTTACCAAGGGTATAACCCCCGCCCCCCCCCAACACACACACATGCATCAGATTCTTAACTTACAATATTTATTATTTGCCAATTTATGTTACTACACTGACTCTCAATTTCACAATATTGTATAAACTTTGATGAATCGCTCGTCTATGGGTCATCCAATAATGTTAGCAGACTTCTAGATGTTACCACTGCTGGGTTTAGGCTCGGCTACAAGTACCTCTGGAAGTTTGTAACATCTGATGATGTAGATTTGACTAAATGTAAACTCTGTCAGCAGAACTATTCGCATACTTTGCGTCATTATATAATGGAATGTGAAAAATAGCGGAATTTAAAGATAACAACATCAATAGTGTCCATGAAATGTGTAAGTACTTCATTCATAATAATGTGCTGCCCGAAATCTTAGCGAAGTATCCAAAATTTGCTTACTGTAGGTAATGCATACACATGACTGTAAAGCTGCCGCCCAGTTGGGTGGGTGTGGAGCACATGACTGTAAAGCTGCCGCCCAGTTGGGTGGGTGTGGAGCACATGACTGTAAAGCAGCCGCCCAGTTGGGTGGGTGTGGAGCACATGACTGTAAAGCTGCCGCCCAGTTGGGTGGGTGTGGAGCACATGACTGTAAAGCTGCCGCCCAGTTGGGTGGGTGTGGAGCACATGTCTGTAAAGCTGCCGCCCAGTTGGGTGGGTGTGGAGCACATGACTGTAAAGCTGCCGCCCAGTTGGGTGGGTGTGGAGCACATGACTGTAAAGCTGTCGCCCAGTTGGGTGGGTGTGCAGCACATGACTGTAAAGCTGCCGCCCAGTTGGGTGGGTGTGGAGCACATGACTGTAAAGCTGCCGCCCAGTTGGGTGGGTGTGCAGCACATGACTGTAAAGCTGCCGCCCAGTTGGGTGGGTGTGCAGCACATGACTGTAAAGCTGCCGCCCAGTTGGGTGGGTGTGCAGCACATGACTGTAAAGCTGCCGCCCAGTTGGGTGGGTGTGGAGCACATGTCTGTAAAGCTGCCGCCCAGTTGGGTGGGTGTGGAGCACATGACTGTAAAGCTGCCGCCCAGTTGGGTGGGTGTGGAGCACATGACTGTAAAGCTGCCGCCCAGTTGGGTGGGTGTGGAGCAAGACTAGTAACTGTGTGACTCACCATAGATGTAAAGTGCCTTGTATAGTGACTGTTGTGAGCCTCTTGTTGAATCACTTGTGACACAAAAGATTACTGATGTGTGTGTTTGTGTGGGTGATTAAATATGTATGTGTATGTATATATGTATACGTATGAATATGTACATGTATGCATAAGTATGTGTACATTAATAATTTTGTAACTAGCGCCAAAAGATTGTTATTTGCTTAGCTAAACGAACTAGAGGGTTCAGTTCCTGAACCGATTATGTGCCTCTGTAATCCTTTACACCACCGCCCACGGGATGTGTATTATGGGGTGCATAATAAAGAAAGAAAATGAATGGACCGAACCCCACAAATCATTTAGCTAAGCAAATTACAATCTTGATGAGCTAGTTACAAAATTCACTATAAGTCGTCACATCATAAATGGGTTCGAGATGGACCACAAGTAGTACATTACATAATTTATCAGTATTGTGCAGCCTGTGATCCCCGCCTGGCTGGATACTGATACCTAGGTAGTTTTTATGTGTCCGGACACCGGCGATAAGGTGATATTATTTATTTAACTTAAGATATATATATTTTTAAATGTTGTCACATTAACGGCTACATCTTCCTTTCTTCTGACATATAGATTTTTAAGATTAATTAAAATATATGGAAACTAATTATACAATTTATTGGCTGGTGTGCAGGGCTTCACACACTCAGAGCTAGCCATCAAGTAACTATCAAAACGCATATATCTTCGTTTTCACTTCAGTTATATTTATGACAGGATTTTAAATGTAGGCTATATTTCTACCTTTCAGATGACATAAATACTTTCGTTAATTACAATATCTAGATCAAACTAACATTGATTTTCAAAAGGTTGTATATTTTCCATCAATGGAGAGCATCAGCCAAGAAGCCTTCTTTAAAATATGAATATCTTTCCTCACCCAATAAGATCTAATCTCTGAATAAAACGCAAAAAACGACTTGATTGTAACCTATCCACCGCTGCCCATTGGATGGGGGAGAGGGGGTTATGTGTAGGATAAACAAATCAATTGTGACACTAGCCCTCCATATATGTCAGTTGCTTAAATTATAAACTGTACTTGTGGTCGGTCTCGAGCCCATTGTTGATGTGACCATGTGCATTGACTTTTGTAACTAGCTTATCAAGATTATAACTTCCTTGGCTATATGAATTGTGGGGCTCAGTCCCTGAGCCCATTATGCGCCTCTGTAACACTCCACTATCGCCCATAGGATGGGTATGGGGTGCATAATAAATGAACTAAAATAAGCTCTGCCTTTTTGATAACATATACAATTATAAGCTTTATTTGTGAATCTCAATTAATTAAGCAATATATCACAGAGCCTGTAGGGTTCGGTGAGATGAGCGAAGAGACATGGGAGATTTCACATAAGTACAGTACATGGTAGTTTAAGTAGCGAACGCATGTCAACGAATAACGAGTATATATAACAACACTATTGTCCTATGAAGTCGATTTAACTTCCAAACATATATTTTTTTAATAAATGTTAAATGTTTTCTGGCTAGCTATGTTAGATTTTATTAAAAATACGTATTCTACTTGTTAACATTATAATTTAAATTTGTGATAATTTGTGCAGAGAAGTGCGACAACTGGATATGCCAACAAACACTTTCCAAACAACGATATATCTTGGATAAGTCGTTCCACAACATTGACGCTTGGACCGTCGACTTCCTTTGATGCTACTTATTTACTTATTTCATAATGAAATTATATTAGTTTGGAGTAAATATATGTTTTCTCATGTTCTGCATTCAGCACCCACATTATAGTAAATATACCATATTACTTCATTACTTAAATAATGCTAGGAGGGTTTGAGTAGCTTTGGGTCTTTAGTGGACAGAATCTCCAATAGATGGGGCGAGAGTCGCTCCCTCTCTCTCGCCCGAGCAAGAGTCGAAACTTAATTTAAAATTGATATATCTTTGTTCTCGAACACGATATATTTCATTTGGTGAAATCATAATAATGTTCATATCTCGGTCTTTCTGGAGGCATATAAGATTTTAGGCTTTATTAGCGTATCTTTGATAATTATACAATATATCGGCAAGTGCGTAGGCGTCTGCACTCCATGCCCGACAAGCTACTGAGCGCTACTATAAAAACATATGTATCTTCACTTGAGCTATAAATATGTCTATTGTAATGTATTGAAAATGAAGCTCTTATTTCTATCTTGCTTAAGACATATAAAACATTTGTGTTTATTAACGAATTTACGTGAAATAAACATTGATCTGAGAGAGAGAGTTGCTCTGTCGTTCAGTCTGTACGGGGTGGGAGCTCCGAAATTTTTAAAATACATGTATCTTCATTAGAACTTTAAATATGTCTATGGTAAAGTGTTTAAAGTGAAGCTTATATGTCTGCCTTTCTTGAGACATATAAAACATATATGTTTATTAACGAATTCACGTGAAATAAACATTGTTCTGAGAGAGAGTTGCTCGGTCGATCAATCTGTCCGGGGTTAAAGCTCGGCTATTATAAAAGTACACGCATCTTCGCTTTAAATTTAAATATGCCCATGGTAAGGTATTTAGAATGAAGCCTATATTTCTATCTTTCTTGTGACATATAAAACTCTTACGTTTATTAAGGAATCTGTGTGAAATAGGCATGGTTCTGAGATGAATGCTGCGGTTTTCGAGCTCGACGCGCGGCAATGGACGCCTTAAACATCCAGTGGGTGTTATTGGACCCTATACCCATTTTATTTGTGGTTGGAGCCCCATACCCATTCTATGGGTGGTTGGAGCCCCATACCCATCCTGTGGGTTGTAGTGGACGCCATACTCATCCTGTGGGTGGTATTGGACCCCATACCCTTCCTGTGGGTGGATGTGATCCCCATACTCATCCTGTGGGTGGATGTGACCCTCATACCCATCCTGTGGGTGGTATTGGACCCCTTTCCCACCTAACAGGCGGTAGGTGACAATATACCCATCCTAGCTATAGTTGGTATAGTAGACACAATACCGTCCTGTTTGCAGTAGTTTACCCCATAGACATTCAAATGTAACATCGTTTTCTGTTAGCGTTCCTACAAAACATTCTTTAAAGATTTTTAAAGCCAAACTATGGTATATAATATTGATTGGTGAAGCACTGTTATTCTATGTAATAATTTATAGTGCTTATTATAATTTACTAAGAACAACTAATATTTCTCAAAACAAAACTACGAGCCTTCAATAGGATATAGCTGATCTGTAATATTATAAGAGCATGGACAACAGTAGGTAAATTTCACAACCCATGTGGGACCTGAAAACTACAATTTTCCTTATAATTGAACAAATCACGAATATTCTGCTATCTATGTTGACGGACGGGTACTGTGACACGTAAATTGGTACGTGAGGAAGAGTTTGGGCCTTGGTAAAAAAAGTAACTGGGAATATATCACATATTTACTAATTCATATTCAACATATTGACTTTAAGCATTAAGTCATATATGTGCTGTCTTGTGTGAGAACGGGTTGCGTAAAACCGCTCTAATCCGGCTGAAACGTCGATATATGCAATAAAAACCGAACTTCTCCCCTTTTCAATATCTTACTCAGTATTTTAACGAGAAACAAATAGATGATTGAAAATGAAGTATTTAAGGTTATTATCTATTCAATTATGTGTTTGCATCATTTTTATCGTATATATATATGAATTAAAACCCATGGACTGAAAATTCACAAAAACGTGGAAAACGGCAAAATATTGCCTAATTCGATGATATTTTGTTTAAATCACATGAAGGAAAAGGAGATGATAAACGTCAAAATATTGCTATATTCGATGATTTTTCGTACGAAACAAAATGCAAGAAAACTTGCTTAAAATGCAATATTATGCGAAATTCTGAGATTTGAAGGCCAAATCACATATCGTGATACTACATGAAATAGTATCGAAATATTGGTAAAAATGAATATATTTACGTAATATCAAACTACATGAAAAACGTTAAAAAAGTCACTATATAACCATATTTGAGGATTTTAACTTCAAATCATAGAGCGAGGTTTCGTATTATTTAGATCCAAGAAAAGACATATGACAATGTTGTTTCCAATACAAATGATAAAAAACAATGTGTTTTCATTAGAATTAACTATAATGTTCTTGATTTTCCGTTTATATTAACGATGGAAGATGTACACGTAAAACCGCTCTAATCCGGCTGAAACGTCGATATATGCAATAAAAACCGAACTTCTCCCCTTTTCAATATCTTACTCAGTATTTTAACGAGAAACAAATAGATGATTGAAAATGAAGTATTTAAGGTTATTATCTAATCAATTATGTGTTTGCATAATTTTTATCGTATATATATGAATTAAAACCCATGTACTGAAAATTCACAAAAACCTGGAAAACGGCAAAATATTGCCTAATTCGATGATATTTTGTTTAAATCACATGAAGGAAAAGGAGATGATAAACGTCAAAATATTGCTATATTCGATGATTTTTCGTACGAAACAAAATGCAAGAAAACTTGCTTATATTGCAATATTATGCGAAATTCTGAGATTTGAAGGCCAAATCACCTATCGTGATACTACATGAAATAGTATCGAAATATTGGTAAAAATGAATATATTTACGTAATATCAAACTACATGAAAAACGTGAAAAAGTCACTATATAACCATATTTGAGGATTTTAACTTCAAATCATAGAGCGAGGTTTCGTATTATTTAGTTCCAAGAAAAGACATATGGCAATGTTGTTTCCAATACAAATGATAAAAAACAATGTGTTTTCATTAGAAATAACTATAATGTTCTTGATTTTCCGTTTATATTAACGATGGAAGATGTACACGTAAAACCGCTCTAATCCGGCTGAAACGTCGATATATGCAATAAAAACCGAACTTCTCCCCTTTTCAATATCTTACTCAGTATTTTAACGAGAAACAAATAGATGATTGAAAATGAAGTATTTAAGGTTATTATCTAATCAATTATGTGTTTGCATCATTTTTATCGTATATATATGAATTAAAACCCATGGACTGAAAATTCACAAAAACGTGGAAAACGGCAAAATATTGCCTAATTCGATGATATTTTGTTTAAATCACATGAAGGAAAAGGAGATGATAAACGCCAAAATATTGCTATATTCGATGATTTTTCGTACGAAACAAAATGCAAGAAAACTTGCTTAAAATGCAATATTATGCGAAATTCTGAGATTTGAAGGCCAAATCACATATCGTGATACTACATGAAATAGTATCGAAATATTGGTAAAAATGAATATATTTACGTAATATCAAACTACATGAAAAACGTGAAAAAAGTCACTATATAACCATATTTGAGGATTTTAACTTCAAATCATAGAGCGAGGTTTCGTATTATTTAGATCCAAGAAAAGACATATGACAATGTTGTTTCCAATACAAATGATAAAAAACAATGTGTTTTCATTAGAATTAACTACAATGTTCTTGATTTTCCGTTTATATTAACGATGGAAGATGTACACGTAAAACCGCTCTAATCCGGCTGAAACGTCGATATATGCAATAAAAACCGAACTTCTCCCCTTTTCAATATCTTACTCAGTATTTTAACGAGAAACAAAT
Organism: Procambarus clarkii; assembly: GCF_040958095.1. Classification (NCBI taxonomy): domain Eukaryota; kingdom Metazoa; phylum Arthropoda; class Malacostraca; order Decapoda; family Cambaridae; genus Procambarus; species Procambarus clarkii. The sequence goes on from NW_027190140.1 coordinate 32,099, forward strand.
AGATGATTGAAAATGAAGTATTTAAGGTTATTATCTAATCAATTATGTGTTTGCATCATTTTTATCGTATATATATGAATTAAAACCCATGTACTGAAAATTCACAAAAACGTGGAAAACGGCAAAATATTGCCTAATTCGATGATATTTTGTTTAAATCACATGAAGGAAAAGGAGATGATAAACGTCAAAATATTGCTATATTCGATGATTTTTCGTACGAAGCAAAATGCAAGAAAACTTGCTTAAAATGCAATATTATGCGAAATTCTGAGATTTGAAGGCCAAATCACATATCGTGATACTACATGAAATAGTATCGAAATATTGGTAAAAATGAATATATTTACGTAATATCAAACTACATGAAAAACGTGAAAAAAGTCACTATATAACCATATTTGAGGATTTTAACTTCAAATCATAGAGCGAGGCTTCGTATTATTTAGTTCCAAGAAAAAACATATGACAATGTTGTTTCCAATACAAATGATAAAAAACAATGTGTTTTCATTAGAATTAACTATAATGTTCTTGATTTTCCGTTTATATTAACGAGGGAAGATGTACACGTAAAACCGCTCTAATCCGGCTGAAACGTCGATATATGCAATAAAAACCGAACTTCTCCCCTTTTCAATATCTTACTCAGTATTTTAACGAGAAACAAATAGATGATTGAAAATGAAGTATTTAAGGTTATTATCTAATCAATTATGTGTTTGCATCATTTTTATCGTATATATATGAATTAAAACCCATGGATTGAAAATTCACAAAAACGTGGAAAACGGCAAAATATTGCCTAATTCGATGATATTTTGTTTAAATCACATGAAGGAAAAGGAGATGATAAACGTCAAAATATTGCTATATTCGATGATTTTTCGTACGAAACAAAATGCAAGAAAACTTGCTTAAAATGCAATATTATGCGAAATTCTGAGATTTGAAGGCCAAATCACATATCGTGATACTACATGAAATAGTATCGAAATATTGGTAAAAATGAATATATTTACGTAATATCAAACTACATGAAAAACGTGAAAAAAGTCACTATATAACCATATTTGAGGATTTTAACTTCAAGTCATAGAGCGAGGTTTCGTATTATTTAGATCCAAGAAAAGACATATGACAATGTTGTTTCCAATACAAATGATAAAAAACAATGTGTTTTCATTAGAATTAACTATAATGTTCTTGATTTTCCGTTTATATTAACGATGGAAGATGTACACGTAAAACCGCTCTAATCCGGCTGAAACGTCGATATATGCAATAAAAACCGAACTTCTCCCCTTTTCAATATCTTACTCAGTATTTTAACGAGAAACAAATAGATGATTGAAAATGAAGTATTTAAGGTTATTATCTAATCAGTTATGTGTTTGCATCATTTTTATCGTATATATATATGAATTAATACCCATGGACGGAAAATTCACAAAAACGTGGAAAACGGCAAAATATTGCCTAATTCGATGATATTTTGTTTAAATCACATGAAGGAAAAGGAGATGATAAACGTTAAAATATTGCTAAATTCGATGACTTTTCGTACTAAGCAAAATGCAAGAAAACTTGCTTAAAATGCAATATTATGCGAAATTCTGAGATTTGAAGGCCAAATCACATATCGTGATACTACATGAAATAGTATCGAAATATTGGTAAAAATGAATATATTTACGTAATATCAAACTACATGAAAAACGTGAAAAAAGTCACTATATAACCATATTTGAGGATTTTAACTTCAAATCATAGAGCGAGGTTTCGTATTATTTAGTTCCAAGAAAAGACATATGACAATGTTGTTTCCAATACAAATGATAAAAAACAATGTGTTTTCGTTAGAATTAACTATAATGTTCTTGATTTTCCGTTTATATTAACGATGGAAGATGTACGCGTAAAACCGCTCTAATCCGGCTGAAACGTCGATATATGCAATAAAAACCGAACTTCTCCCCTTTTCAATATCTTACTCAGTATTTTAACGAGAAACAAATAGATGATTGAAAATGAAGTATTTAAGGTTATTATCTAATCAATTATGTGTTTGCATCATTTTTATCGTATATATATGAATTAATACCCATGGACGGAAATTCACCAAAACGTGGAAAACGGCAAAATATTGCCTAATTCGATGATATTTTGTTTAAATCACATGAAGGAAAAGGAGATGATAAACGTTAAAATATTGCTAAATTCGATGATTTTTCGTACGAAGCAAAATGCAAGAAAACTTGCTTAAAATGCAATATTATGCGAAATTCTGAGATTTGAAGGCCAAATCACATATCGTGATACTACATGAAATAGTATCGAAATATTGGTAAAATTGAATATATTTACGTAATATCAAACTACATGAAAAACGTGAAAAAAGTCACTATATAACCATATTTGAGGATTTTAACTTCAAATCATAGAGCGAGGTTTCGTATTATTTAGATCCAAGAAAAGACATATGACAATGTTGTTTCCAATACAAATGATAAAAAACAATGTGTTTTCATTAGAATTAACTATAATGTTCTTGATTTTCCGTTTATATTAACGATGGAAGATGTACACGTAAAACCGCTCTAATCCGGCTGATACGTCGATATATGCAATAAAAACCGAACTTCTCCCCTTTTCAATATCTTACTCAGTATTATAACGAGAAACAAATAGATGATTGAAAATGAAGTATTTAAGGTTATTATCTATTCAATTATGTGTTTGCATCATTTTTATCGTATATATATATGAATTATTACCCATGGACGGAAAATTCACAAAAACGTGGAAAACGGCAAAATATTGCCTAATTCGATGATATTTTGTTTAAATCACATGAAGGAAAAGGAGATGATAAACGTTAAAATATTGCTAAATTCGATAATTTTTCGTACTAAGCAAAATGCAAGAAAACTTGCTTAAAATGCAATATTATGCGAAATTCTGAGATTTGAAGGCCAAATCACATATCGTGATACTACATGAAATAGTATCGAAATATTGGTAAAAATGAATATATTTACGTAATATCAAACTACATGAAATCGTGAAAAAAGTCACTATATTACCATATTTTAGGATTTTAACTTCAAATCATAGAGCGAGGTTTCGTATTATTTAGTTCCAAGAAAAGACATATGACAATGTTGTTTCCAATACAAATGATAAAAAACAATGTGTTTTCATTAGAATTAACTATAATGTTCTTGATTTTCCGTTTATATTAACGAGGGAAGATGTACACGTAAAACCGCTCTAATCCGGCTGAAACGTCGATATATGCAATAAAAACCGAACTTCTCCCCTTTTCAATATCTTACTCAGTATTTTAACGAGAAACAAATAGATGATTGAAAATGAAGTATTTAAGGTTATTATCTAATCAATTATGTGTTTGCATCATTTTTATCGTATATATATGAATTAAAACCCATGGACTGAAATTTCACAAAAACGTGGAAAACGGCAAAATATTGCCTAATTCGATGATATTTTGTTTAAATCACATGAAGGAAAAGGAGATGATAAACGTCAAAATATTGTTATATTCGATGATTTTTCGTACGAAACAAAATGCAAGAAAACTTGCTTAAAATGCAATATTATGCGAAATTCTGAGATTTGAAGGCCAAATCACATATCGTGATACTACATGAAATAGTATCGAAATATTGGTAAAAATGAATATATTTACGTAATATCAAACTACATGAAAAACGTGAAAAAAGTCACTATATAACCATATTTGAGGATTTTAACTTCAAATCATAGAGCGAGGTTTCGTATTATTTAGATCCAAGAAAAGACATATGACAATGTTGTTTCCAATACAAATGATAAAAAACAATGTGTTTTCATTAGAATTAACTATAATGTTCTTGATTTTCCGTTTATATTAACGATGGAAGATGTACACGTAAAAGCGCTCTAATCCGGCTGAAACGTCGATATATGCAATAAAAACCGAACTTCTCCCCTTTTCAATATCTTACTCAGTATTTTAACGAGAAACAAATAGATGATTGAAAATGAAGTATTTAAGGTTATTATCTAATCAATTATGTGTTTGCATCATTTTTATCGTATATATATATGAATTAAAACCCATGGACTGAAAATTCACAAAAACGTGGAAAACGGCAAAATATTGCCTAATTCGATGATATTTTGTTTAAATCACATGAAGGAAAAGGAGATGATAAACGTCAAAATATTGCTATATTCGATGATTTTTCGTACGAAACAAAATGCAAGAAAACTTGCTTAAAATGCAATATTATGCGAAATTCTGAGATTTGAAGGCCAAATCACATATCGTGATACTACATGAAATAGTATCGAAATATTGGTAAAATGAATATATTTACGTAATATCAAACTACATGAAAAACGTGAAAAAAATCACTATATAACCATATTTGAGGATTTTAACTTCAAATCATAGAGCGAGGTTTCGTATTATTTAGTTCCAAGAAAAGACATATGACAATGTTGTTTCCAATACAAATGATAAAAAACAATGTGTTTTCGTTAGAATTAACTATAATGTTCTTGATTTTCCGTTTATATTAACGATGGAAGATGTACGCGTAAAACCGCTCTAATCCGGCTGAAACGTCGATATATGCAATAAAAACCGGAATTCTCCCCTTTTCAATATCTTACTCAGTATTTTAACGAGAAACAAATAGATGATTGAAAATGAAGTATTTAAGGTTATTATCTAATCAATTATGTGTTTGCATCATTTTTATCGTATATATATATGAATTAATACCCATGGACGGAAAATTCACCAAAACGTGGAAAACGGCAAAATATTGCCTAATTCGATGATATTTTGTTTAAATCACATGAAGGAAAAGGAGATGATAAACGTTAAAATATTGCTAAATTCGATGATTTTTCGTACTAAGCAAAATGCAAGAAAACTTGCTTAAAATGCAATATTATGCGAAATTCTGAGATTTGAAGGCCAAATCACATATCGTGATACTACATGAAATAGTATCGAAATATTGGTAGAAATGAATATATTTACGTAATATCAAACTACATGAAAAACGTGAAAAAAGTCACTATATAACCAAATTTGAGGATTTTAACTTCAAATCATAGAGCGAGGTTTCGTATTATTTAGTTCCAAGAAAAGACATATGACAATGTTGTTTCCAATACAAATGATAAAAAACAATGTGTTTTCGTTAGAATTAACTACAATGTTCTTGATTTTCCGTTTATATTAACGATGGAAGATGTACGCGTAAAACCGCTCTAATCCGGCTGAAACGTCGATATATGCAATAAAAACCGAACTTCTCCCCTTTTCAATATCTTACTCAGTATTTTAACGAGAAACAAATAGATGATTGAAAATGAAGTATTTAAGGTTATTATCTAATCAATTATGTGTTTGCATCATTTTTATCGTATATATATGAATTAATACCCATGGACGGAAAATTCACCAAAACGTGGAAAACGGCAAAATATTGCCTAATTCGATGATATTTTGTTTAAATCACATGAAGGAAAAGGAGATGATAAACGTTAAAATATTGCTAAATTCGATGATTTTTCGTACGAAGCAAAATGCAAGAAAACTTGCTTAAAATGCAATATTATGCGAAATTCTGAGATTTGAAGGCCAAATCACATATCGTGATACTACATGAAATAGTATCGAAATGTTGGTAAAATTGAATATATTTACGTAATATCAAACTACATGAAAAACGTGAAAAAAGTCACTATATAACCATATTTGAGGATTTTAACTTCAAATCATAGAGCGAGGTTTCGTATTATTTAGATCCAAGAAAAGACATATGACAATGTTGTTTCCAATACAAATGATAAAAAACAATGTGTTTTCATTAGAATTAACTATAATGTTCTTGATTTTCCGTTTATATTAACGATGGAAGATGTACACGTAAAACCGCTCTAATCCGGCTGATACGTCGATATATGCAATAAAAACCGAACTTCTCCCCTTTTCAATATCTTACTCAGTATTATAACGAGAAACAAATAGATGATTGAAAATGAAGTATTTAAGGTTATTATCTATTCAATTATGTGTTTGCATCATTTTTATCGTATATATATGAATTAATACCCATGGACGGAAAATTCACAAAAACGTGGAAAACGGCAAAATATTGCCTAATTCGATGATATTTTGTTTAAATCACATGAAGGAAAAGGAGATGATAAACGTTAAAATATTGCTAAATTCGATAATTTTTCGTACTAAGCAAAATGCAAGAAAACTTGCTTAAAATGCAATATTATGCGAAATTCTGAGATTTGAAGGCCAAATCACATATCGTGATACTACATGAAATAGTATCGAAATATTGGTAAAAATGAATATATTTACGTAATATCAAACTACATGAAATCGTGAAAAAAGTCACTATATAACCATATTTTAGGATTTTAACTTCAAATCATAGAGCGAGGTTTCGTATTATTTAGATTCCAAGAAAAGACATATGACAATGTTGTTTCCAATACAAATGATAAAAAACAATGTGTTTTCATTAGAATTAACTATAATGTTCTTGATTTTCCGTTTATATTAACGATGGAAGATGTACACGTAAAAGCGCTCTAATCCGGCTGAAACGTCGATATATGCAATAAAAACCGAACTTCTCCCCTTTTCAATATCTTACTCAGTATTTTAACGAGAAACAAATAGATGATTGAAAATGAAGTATTTAAGGTTATTATCTAATCAATTATGTGTTTGCATCATTTTTATCGTATATATATATGAATTAAAACCCATGGACTGAAAATTCACAAAAACGTGGAAAACGGCAAAATATTGCCTAATTCGATGATATTTTGTTTAAATCACATGAAGGAAAAGGAGATGATAAACGTCAAAATATTGCTATATTCGATGATTTTTCGTACGAAACAAAATGCAAGAAAACTTGCTTAAAATGCAATATTATGCGAAATTCTGAGATTTGAAGGCCAAATCACTTATCGTGATACTACATGAAATAGTATCGAAATATTGGTAAAAATGAATATATTTACGTAATATCAAACTACATGAAAAACGTGAAAAAAGTCACTATATAACCATATTTGAGGATTTTAACTTCAAATCATAGAGCGAGGTTTCGTATTATTTAGTTCCAAGAAAAGACATATGACAATGTTGTTTCCAATACAAATGATAAAAAACAATGTGTTTTCGTTAGAATTAACTATAATGTTCTTGATTTTCCGTTTATATTAACGATGGAAGATGTACGCGTAAAACCGCTCTAATCCGGCTGAAACGTCGATATATGCAATAAAAACGGAACTTCTCCCCTTTTCAATATCTTACTCAGTATTTTAACGAGAAACAAATAGATGATTGAAAATGAAGTATTTAAGGTTATTATCTAATCAATTATGTGTTTGCATCATTTTTATCGTATATATATATGAATTAATACCCATGGACGGAAAATTCACCAAAAACGTGGAAAACGGCAAAATATTGCCTAATTCGATGATATTTTGTTTAAATCACATGAAGGAAAAGGAGATGATAAACGTTAAAATATTGCTAAATTCGATGATTTTTCGTACTAAGCAAAATGCAAGAAAACTTGCTTAAAATGCAATATTATGCGAAATTCTGAGATTTGAAGGCCAAATCACATATCGTGATACTACATGAAATAGTATCGAAATATTGGTAAAAATGAATATATTTACGTAATATCAAACTACATGAAAATCGTGAAAAAAGTCACTATATAACCATATTTGAGGATTTTAACTTCAAATCATAGAGCGAGGTTTCGTATTATTTAGATTCCAAGAAAAGACATATGACAATGTTGTTTCCAATACAAATGATAAAAAACAATGTGTTTTCATTAGAATTAACTATAATGTTCTTGATTTTCCGTTTATATTAACGATGGAAGATGTACACGTAAAAGCGCTCTAATCCGGCTGAAACGTCGATATATGCAATAAAAACCGAACTTCTCCCCTTTTCAATATCTTACTCAGTATTTTAACGAGAAACAAATAGATGATTGAAAATGAAGTATTTAAGGTTATTATCTAATCAATTATGTGTTTGCATCATATTTATCGTATATATATGAATTAAAACCCATGGACTGAAAATTCACAAAAACGTGGAAAACGGCAAAATATTGCCTAATTCGATGATATTTTGTTTAAATCACATGAAGGAAAAGGAGATGATAAACGTCAAAATATTGCTATATTCGATGATTTTTCGTACGAAACAAAATGCAAGAAAACTTGCTTAAAATGCAATATTATGCGAAATTCTGAGATTTGAAGGCCAAATCACATATCGTGATACTACATGAAATAGTATCGAAATATTGGTAAAAATGAATATATTTACGTAATATCAAACTACATGAAAAACGTGAAAAAAGTCACTATATAACCATATTTGAGGATTTTAACTTCAAATCATAGAGCGAGGTTTCGTATTATTTAGATTCCAAGAAAAGACATATGACAATGTTGTTTCCAATACAAATGATAAAAAACAATGTGTTTTCATTAGAATTAACTATAATGTTCTTGATTTTCCGTTTATATTAACGAGGGAAGATGTACACGTAAAACCGCTCTAATCCGGCTGAAACGTCGATATATGCAATAAAAACCGAACTTCTCCCCTTTTCAATATCTTACTCAGTATTTTAACGAGAAACAAATAGATGATTGAAAATGAAGTATTTAAGGTTATTATCTAATCAATTATGTGTGTGCATCATTTTTATCGTATATATATATGAATTAAAACCCATGGACTGAAAATTCACAAAAACGTGGAAAACGGCAAAATATTGCCTAATTCGATGATATTTTGTTTAAATCACATGAAGGAAAAGGAGATGATAAACGTCAAAATATTGTTATATTCGATGATTTTTCGTACGAAAGCAAAATGCAAGAAAACTTGCTTAAAATGCAATATTATGCGAAATTCTGAGATTTGAAGGCCAAATCACATATCGTGATACTACATGAAATAGTATCGAAATATTGGTAAAAATGAATATATTTACGTAATATCAAACTACATGAAAAACGTGAAAAAAGTCACTATATAACCATATTTGAGGATTTTAACTTCAAATCATAGAGCGAGGTTTCGTATTATTTAGATCCAAGAAAAGACATATGACAATGTTGTTTCCAATACAAATGATAAAAAACAATGTGTTTTCATTAGAATTAACTATAATGTTCTTGATTTTCCGTTTATATTAACGATGGAAGATGTACACGTAAAAGCGCTCTAATCCGGCTGAAACGTCGATATATGCAATAAAAACCGAACTTCTCCCCTTTTCAATATCTTACTCAGTATTTTAACGAGAAACAAATAGATGATTGAAAATGAAGTATTTAAGGTTATTATCTAATCAATTATGTGTTTGCATCATATTTTATCGTATATATATATGAATTAAAACCCATGGACTGAAAATTCACAAAAACGTGGAAAACGGCAAAATATTGCCTAATTCGATGATATTTTGTTTAAATCACATGAAGGAAAAGGAGATGATAAACGTCAAAATATTGCTATATTCGATGATTTTTCGTACGAAACAAAATGCAAGAAAACTTGCTTAAAATGCAATATTATGCGAAATTCTGAGATTTGAAGGCCAAATCACTTATCGTGATACTACATGAAATAGTATCGAAATATTGGTAAAAATGAATATATTTACGTAATATCAAACTACATGAAAAACGTGAAAAAAGTCACTATATAACCATATTTGAGGATTTTAACTTCAAATCATAGAGCGAGGTTTCGTATTATTTAGTTCCAAGAAAAGACATATGACAATGTTGTTTCCAATACAAATGATAAAAAACAATGTGTTTTCGTTAGAATTAACTATAATGTTCTTGATTTTCCGTTTATATTAACGATGGAAGATGTACGCGTAAAACCGCTCTAATCCGGCTGAAACGTCGATATATGCAATAAAAACGGAACTTCTCCCCTTTTCAATATCTTACTCAGTATTTTAACGAGAAACAAATAGATGATTGAAAATGAAGTATTTAAGGTTATTATCTAATCAATTATGTGTTTGCATCATTTTTATCGTATATATATATGAATTAATACCCATGGACGGAAAATTCACCAAAACGTGGAAAACGGCAAAATATTGCCTAATTCGATGATATTTTGTTTAAATCACATGAAGGAAAAGGAGATGATAAACGTTAAAATATTGCTAAATTCGATGATTTTTCGTACTAAGCAAAATGCAAGAAAACTTGCTTAAAATGCAATATTATGCGAAATTCTGAGATTTGAAGGCCAAATCACATATCGTGATACTACATGAAATAGTATCGAAATATTGGTAAAAATGAATATATTTACGTAATATCAAACTACATGAAAAACGTGAAAAAAGTCACTATATAACCAAATTTGAGGATTTTAACTTCAAATCATAGAGCGAGGTTTCGTATTATTTAGTTCCAAGAAAAGACATATGACAATGTTGTTTCCAATACAAATGATAAAAAACAATGTGTTTTCGTTAGAATTAACTATAATGTTCTTGATTTGCCGTTTATATTAACGATGGAAGATGTACGCGTAAAACCGCTCTAATCCGGCTGAAACGTCGATATATGCAATAAAAACCGAACTTCTCCCCTTTTCAATATCTTACTCAGTATTTTAACGAGAAACAAATAGATGATTGAAAATGAAGTATTTAAGGTTATTATCTAATCAATTATGTGTTTGCATCATTTTTATCGTATATATATATGAATTAATACCCATGGACGGAAATTCACCAAAACGTGGAAAACGGCAAAATATTGCCTAATTCGATGATATTTGTTTAAATCACATGAAGGAAAAGGAGATGATAAACGTTAAAATATTGCTAAATTCGATGATTTTTCGTACGAAGCAAAATGCAAGAAAACTTGCTTAAAATGCAATATTATGCGAAATTCTGAGATTTGAAGGCCAAATCACATATCGTGATACTACATGAAATAGTATCGAAATATTGGTAAAATGAATATATTTACGTAATATCAAACTACATGAAAAACGTGAAAAAAGTCACTATATAACCATATTTGAGGATTTTAACTTCAAATCATAGAGCGAGGTTTCGTATTATTTAGATCCAAGAAAAGACATATGACAATGTTGTTTCCAATACAAATGATAAAAAACAATGTGTTTTCATTAGAATTAACTATAATGTTCTTGATTTTCCGTTTATATTAACGATGGAAGATGTACACGTAAAAGCGCTCTAATCCGGCTGAAACGTCGATATATGCAATAAAACCGAACTTCTCCCCTTTTCAATATCTTACTCAGTATTTTAACGAGAAACAAATAGATGATTGAAAATGAAGTATTTAAGGTTATTATCTAATCAATTATGTGTTTGCATCATTTTTATCGTATATATATATGAATTAAAACCCATGGACTGAAAATTCACAAAAACGTGGAAAACGGCAAAATATTGCCTAATTCGATGATATTTTGTTTAAATCACATGAAGGAAAAGGAGATGATAAACGTCAAAATATTGCTATATTCGATGATTTTTCGTACGAAACAAAATGCAAGAAACTTGTTTAAAATGCAATATTATGCGAAATTCTGAGATTTGAAGGCCAAATCACTTATCGTGATACTACATGAAATAGTATCGAAATATTGGTAAAAATGAATATATTTACGTAATATCAAACTACATGAAAAACGTGAAAAAGTCACTATATAACCATATTTGAGGATTTTAACTTCAAATCATAGAGCGAGGTTTCGTATTATTTAGTTCAAGAAAAGACATATGACAATGTTGTTTCCAATACAAATGATAAAAAACAATGTGTTTTCATTAGAATTAACTATAATGTTCTTGATTTTCCGTTTATATTAACGATGGAAGATGTACGCGTAAAACCGCTCTAATCCGGCTGAAACGTCGATATATGCAATAAAAACGGAACTTCTCCCCTTTTCAATATCTTACTCAGTATTTTAACGAGAAACAAATAGATGATTGAAAATGAAGTATTTAAGGTTATTATCTAATCAATTATGTGTTTGCATCATTTTTATCGTATATATATATGAATTAATACCCATGGACGGAAAATTCACAAAAACGTGGAAAACGGCAAAATATTGCCTAATTCGATGATATTTTGTTTAAATCACATGAGGAAAAGGAGATGATAAACGTTAAAATATTGCTAAATTCGATGATTTTTCGTACTAAGCAAATGCAAGAAAAACTTGCTTAAAATGCAATATTATGCGAAATTCTGAGATTTGAAGGCCAAATCACATATCGTGATACTACATGAAATAGTATCGAAATATTGGTAAAAATGAATATATTTACGTAATATCAAACTACATGAAAAACGTGAAAAAGTCACTATATAACCAAATTTGAGGATTTTAACTTCAAATCATAGAGCGAGGTTTCGTATTATTTAGTTCCAAGAAAAGACATATGACAATGTTGTTTCCAATACAAATGATAAAAAACAATGTGTTTTCGTTAGAATTAACTATAATGTTCTTGATTTGCCGTTTATATTAACGATGGAAGATGTACGCGTAAAACCGCTCTAATCCGGCTGAAACGTCGATATATGCAATAAAAACCGAACTTCTCCCCTTTTCAATATCTTACTCAGTATTTTAACGAGAAACAAATAGATGATTGAAAATGAAGTATTTAAGGTTATTATCTAATCAATTATGTGTTTGCATCATTTTTATCGTATATATATATGAATTAATACCCATGGACGGAAATTCACCAAAACGTGGAAAACGGCAAAATATTGCCTAATTCGATGATATTTTGTTTTAAATCACATGAAGGAAAAGGAGATGATAAACGTTAAAATATTGCTAAATTCGATGATTTTTCGTACGAAGCAAAATGCAAGAAACTTGCTTAAAATGCAATATTATGCGAAATTCTGAGATTTGAAGGCCCAATCACATATCGTGATACTACATGAAATAGTATCGAAATATTGGTAAAATTGAATATATTTACGTAATATCAAACTACATGAAAAACGTGAAAAAAGTCACTATATAACCATATTTGAGGATTTTTAACTTCAAATCATAGAGCGAGGTTTCGTATTATTTAGATCCAAGAAAAGACATATGACAATGTTGTTTCCAATACAAATGATAAAAACAATGTGTTTTCATTAGAATTAACTATAATGTTCTTGATTTTCCGTTTATATTAACGATGGAAGATGTACACGTAAAAACCGCTCTAATCCGGCTGATACGTCGATATATGCAATAAAACCGAACTTCTCCCCTTTTCAATATCTTACTCAGTATTATAACGAGAAACAAATAGATGATTGAAAATGAAGTATTTAAGGTTATTATCTAATCAATTATGTGTTTGCATCATTTTTACGTATATATATGAATTAAACCCATGGACTGAAAATTCACAAAAACGTGGAAAACGGCAAAATATTGCCTAATTCGATGATATTTTGTTTAAATCACATGAAGGAAAAGGAGATGATAAACGTTAAAATATTGCTAATTCGATGATTTTTCGTACTAAGCAAAATGCAAGAAAACTTGCTTAAAATGCAATATTATGCGAAATTCTGAGATTTGAAGGCCAAATCACATATCGTGATACTACATGAAATAGTATCGAAATATTGGTAAAAATGAATATATTTACGTAATATCAAACTACATGAAACGTGAAAAAAGTCACTATAAACCATATTTGAGGATTTTAACTTCAAATCATAGAGCGAGGTTTCGTATTATTTAGTTCCAAGAAAAGACATATGACAATGTTGTTTCCAATACAAATGATAAAAAACAATGTGTTTTCATTAGAATTAACTATAATGTTCTTGATTTTCCGTTTATATTAACGAGGGAAGATGTACACGTAAAACCGCTCTAATCCGGCTGAAACGTCGATATATGCAATAAAAACCGAACTTCTCCCCTTTTCAATATCTTACTCAGTATTTTAACGAGAAACAAATAGATGATTGAAAATGAAGTATTTAAGGTTATTATCTAATCAATTATGTGTTTGCATCATTTTTATCGTATATATATGAATTAAAACCCATGGACTGAAAATTCACAAAAACGTGGAAAACGGCAAAATATTGCCTAATTCGATGATATTTTGTTTAAATCACATGAAGGAAAAGGAGATGATAAACGTCAAAATATTGTTATATTCGATGATTTTTCGTACGAAACAAAATGCAAGAAAACTTGCTTAAAATGCAATATTATGCGAAATTCTGAGATTTGAAGGCCAAATCACATATCGTGATACTACATGAAATAGTATCGAAATATTGGTAAAAATGAATATATTTACGTAATATCAAACTACATGAAAAACGTGAAAAAAGTCACTATATAACCATATTTGAGGATTTTAACTTCAAATCATAGAGCGAGGTTTCGTATTATTTAGATCCAAGAAAAGACATATGACAATGTTGTTTCCAATACAAATGATAAAAAACAATGTTTTTCATTAGAATTAACTATAATGTTCTTGATTTTCCGTTTATATTAACGAGGGAAGATGTACACGTAAAACCGCTCTAATCCGGCTGAAACGTCGATATATGCAATAAAAACCGAACTTCTCCCCTTTTCAATATCTTACTCAGTATTTTAACGAGAAACAAATAGATGATTGAAAATGAAGTATTTAAGGTTATTATCTAATCAATTATGTGTTTGCATCATTTTTATCGTATATATATGAATTAAAACCCATGGACTGAAAATTCACAAAAACGTGGAAAACGGCAAAATATTGCCTAATTCGATGATATTTTGTTTAAATCACATGAAGGAAAAGGAGATGATAAACGTCAAAATATTGTTATATTCGATGATTTTTCGTACGAAACAAAATGCAAGAAAACTTGCTTAAAATGCAATATTATGCGAAATTCTGAGATTGAAGGCCAAATCACATATCGTGATACTACATGAAATAGTATCGAAATATTGGTAAAAATGAATATATTTACGTAATATCAAACTACATGAAAAACGTGAAAAAAGTCACTATATAACCATATTTGAGGATTTTAACTTCAAATCATAGAGCGAGGTTTCGTATTATTTAGATCCAAGAAAAGACATATGACAATGTTGTTTCCAATACAAATGATAAAAAACAATGTGTTTTCATTAGAATTAACTATAATGTTCTTGATTTTCCGTTTATATTAACGATGGAAGATGTACACGTAAAACCGCTCTAATCCGGCTGAAACGTCGATATATGCAATAAAAACCGAACTTCTCCCCTTTTCAATATCTTACTCAGTATTTTAACGAGAAACAAATAGATGATTGAAAATGAAGTATTTAAGGTTATTATCTAATCAATTATGTGTTTGCATCATTTTTATCGTATATATATATGAATTAAAACCCATGGACTGAAAATTCACAAAAACGTGGAAAACGGCAAAATATTGCCTAATTCGATGATATTTTGTTTAAATCACATGAAGGAAAAGGAGATGATAAACGTCAAAATATTGCTATATTCGATGATTTTTCGTACGAAACAAAATGCAAGAAAACTTGCTTAAAATGCAATATTATGCGAAATTCTGAGATTTGAAGGCCAAATCACATATCGTGATACTACATGAAATAGTATCGAAATATTGGTAAAAATGAATATATTTACGTAATATCAAACTACATGAAAAAACGTGAAAAAAGTCACTATATAACGTTTATGACGATTTTAACTTCAAATCATAGAGCGAGGTTTCGTATTATTTAGATCCAAGAAAAGACATATGACAATGTGTTTCCAATACAAATGATAAAAAACAATGTGTTTTCATTAGAATTAACTATAATGTTCTTGATTTTCCGTTTATATTAACGATGGAAGATGTACACGTAAAACCGCTCTAATCCGGCTGAAACGTCGATATATGCAATAAAAACCGAACTTCCCCCTTTTCAATATCTTACTCAGTATTTTAACGAGAAACAAATAGATGATTGAAAATGAAGTATTTAAGGTTATTATCTAATCAATTATGTGTTTGCATCATTTTTATCGTATATATATATGAATTAAAACCCATGGACTGAAAATTCACAAAAACGTGGAAAACGGCAAAATATTGCCTAATTCGATGATATTTTGTTTAAATCACATGAAGGAAAAGGAGATGATAAACGTCAAAATATTGCTATATCGATGATTTTTCGTACGAAACAAAATGCAAGAAAACTTGCTTAAAATGCAATATTATGCGAAATTCTGAGATTTGAAGGCCAAATCACATATCGTGATACTACATGAAATAGTATCGAAATATTGGTAAAAATGAATATATTTACGTAATATCAAACTACATGAAAAACGTGAAAAAAGTCACTATATAACATATTTGAGGATTTTAACTTCAAATCATAGAGCGAGGTTTCGTATTATTTAGATCCAAGAAAAGACATATGACAATGTTGTTTCCAATACAAATGATAAAAAACAATGTGTTTTCATTAGAATTAACTATAATGTTCTTGATTTTCCGTTTATATTAACGATGGAAGATGTACACGTAAAAGCGCTCTAATCCGGCTGAAACGTCGATATATGCAATAAAAACCGAACTTCTCCCCTTTTCAATATCTTACTCAGTATTTTAACGAGAAACAAATAGATGATTGAAAATGAAGTATTTAAGGTTATTATCTAATCAATTATGTGTTTGCATCATTTTTATCGTATATATATATTACCCATGGACTGAAAATTCACAAAACGTGGAAAACGGCAAAATATTGCCTAATTCGATGATATTTTGTTTAAATCACATGAAGGAAAAGGAGATGATAAACGTCAAAATATTGCATATTCGATGATTTTTCGTACGAAACAAAATGCAAGAAAACTTGCTTAAAATGCAATATTATGCGAAATTCTGAGATTTGAAGGCCAAATCACATATCGTGATACTACATGAAATAGTATCGAAATATTGGTAAAATGAATATATTTACGTAATATCAAACTACATGAAAAACGTGAAAAAAGTCACTATATAACCATATTTGAGGATTTTAACTTCAAATCATAGAGCGAGGTTTCGTATTATTTAGATCAAGAAAAGACATATGACAATGTTGTTTCCAATACAAATGATAAAAAACAATGTGTTTTCATTAGAATTAACTATAATGTTCTTGATTTTCCGTTTATATTAACGATGGAAGATGTACACGTAAAACGCTCTAATCCGGCTGAAACGTCGATATATGCAATAAAAACCGAACTTCTCCCCTTTTCAATATCTTACTCAGTATTTTAACGAGAACAAATAGATGATTGAAATGAAGTATTTAAGGTTATTATCTAATCAATTATGTGTTTGCATCATTTTTATCGTATATATATGAATTAAAACCCATGGACTGAAAATTCACAAAAACGTGGAAAACGGCAAAATATTGCCTAATTCGATGATATTTTGTTTAAATCACATGAAGGAAAAGGAGATGATAAACGTCAAAATATTGCTATATTCGATGATTTTTCGTACGAAACAAAATGCAAGAAAACTTGCTTAAAATGCAATATTATGCGAAATTCTGAGATTTGAAGGCCAAATCACATATCGTGATACTACATGAAATAGTATCGAAATATTGGTAAAAATGAATATATTTACGTAATATCAAACTACATGAAAAACGTGAAAAAAGTCACTATATAACCATATTTGAGGATTTTAACTTCAAATCATAGAGCGAGGTTTCGTATTATTTAGATCCAAGAAAAGACATATGACAATGTTGTTTCCAATACAAATGATAAAAAACAATGTGTTTTCATTAGAATTAACTATAATGTTCTTGATTTTCCGTTTATATTAACGATGGAAGATGTACACGTAAAACCGCTCTAATCCGGCTGAAACGTCGATATATGCAATAAAAACCGAACTTCTCCCCTTTTCAATATCTTACTCAGTATTTTAACGAGAAACAAATAGATGATTGAAATGAAGTATTTAAGGTTATTATCTAATCAATTATGTGTTTGCATCATTTTTATCGTATATATATGAATTAAAACCCATGGACTGAAAATTCACAAAAACGTGGAAAACGGCAAAATATTGCCTAATTCGATGATATTTTGTTTAAATCACATGAAGGAAAAGGAGATGATAAACGTCAAAATATTGCTATATTCGATGATTTTTCGTACGAAACAAAATGCAAGAAAACTTGCTTAAAATGCAATATTATGCGAAATTCTGAGATTTGAAGGCCAAATCACATATCGTGATACTACATGAAATAGTATCGAAATATTGGTAAAAATGAATATATTTACGTAATATCAAACTACATGAAAACGTGAAAAAAGTCACTATATAACCATATTTGAGGATTTTAACTTCAAATCATAGAGCGAGGTTTCGTATTATTTATGTCCAAGAAAAGACATATGACAATGTTGTTTCCAATACAAATGATAAAAAACAATGTGTTTTCATTAGAATTAACTATAATGTTCTTGATTTTCCGTTTATATTAACGAGATGGAAGATGTACACGTAAAACCGCTCTAATCCGGCTGAAACGTCGATATATGCAATAAAACCGAACTTCTCCCCTTTTCAATATCTACTCAGTATTTTAACGAGAAACAAATAGATGATTGAAAATGAAGTATTTAAGGTTATTATCTAATCAATTATGTGTTTGCATCATTTTTATCGTATATATATGAATTAAACCCATGGACTGAAAATTCACAAAAAACGTGGAAAACGGCAAAATATTGCCTAATTCGATGATATTTTGTTTAAATCACATGAAGGAAAAGGAGATGATAAACGTCAAAATATTGCTAATTCGATGATTTTTCGTACGAACAAAATGCAAGAAAACTTGCTTAAAATGCAATATTATGCGAAATTCTGAGATTTGAAGGCCAAATCAATATCGTATACTACATGAAATAGTATCGAAATATTGGTAAAAATGAATATATTTACGTAATATCAAACTACATGAAATCGTGAAAAAAGTCACTATATAACCATATTTGAGGATTTTAACTTCAAATCATAGAGCGAGGTTTCGTATTATTTAGTTCCAAGAAAAGACATATGACAATGTTGTTTCCAATACAAATGATAAAAAACAATGTGTTTTCATTAGAATTAACTATAATGTTCTTGATTTCGTTTATATTAACGAGGAAGATGTACACGTAAAACCGCTCTAATCCGGCTGAAACGTCGATATATGCAATAAAACCGAACTTCTCCCTTTTCAATATCTTACTCAGTATTTTAACGAGAAACAAATAGATGATTGAAAATGAAGTATTTAAGGTTTTTCTAATCAATTATGTGTTTGCATCATTTTTATCGTATATATAGAATTAAAACCCATGGACTGAAAATTCACAAAAACGTGGAAAACGGCAAAATATTGCCTAATTCGATGATATTTTGTTTAAATCACATGAAGGAAAAGGAGATGATAAACGTCAAAATATGCTTATATTCGATGATTTTTCGTACGAAACAAAATGCAAGAAAACTTGCTTAAAATGCAATATATATGCGAAATTCTGAGATTTGAAGGCCAAATCACATATCGTGTACTACATGAAATAGTATCGAAATATTGGTAAAAATGAATATATTTACGTAATATCAAACTACATGAAAACGTGAAAAAAGTCACTATATAACCATATTTGAGGATTTTAACTTCAAATCATAGAGCGAGGTTTCGTATTATTTAGATCCAAGAAATACATATGACAATGTTGTTTCCAATACAAATGATAAAAAACAATGTGTTTTCATTAGAATTAACTATAATGTTCTTGATTTTCCGTTTATATTAACGATGGAAGATGTACAACGTAAAACCGCTCTAATCCGGCTGAAACGTCGATATATGCAATAAAAACCGAACTTCTCCCTTTTCAATATCTTACTCAGTATTTTAACGAGA